>NC_142527.1:27999460-28046960 GCF_964205215.1 Stylophora pistillata | reverse complement strand
TAATGTAGAAAGTTCGGAGTTAGCAAAGTCTAGGCAAGAAATTGTTGCAGCAAAGGGTGGATTATAGGGAAACATCGTTCATGGTTTTGAGATCTTTATGGTCATTTTTCTTTGTTTTTGAATCCAATTTACTTTTTAAATAATTGATAAATGTACTGAGATCAAAATTCTGCAAAAAGCCTACACATTTCATGCTATTTTTACTGGCTGTATAAATGCAAAATACAAGAAAGTCGTGACTGTTTAAAGAAACATTTTGAACACTTTCGAGTGTATTTGTCGATAATTCGAGTCAAAAATAAAATCTTCAACACTTACTAGGTTCACTGCTTCCGTGAAGTCATCTTGTATTCTCTCATCTTCTTCTAAAACATCCAAAATAGCTTCTAAATCATCACCAAACATGAACAGCCCGTCTGTCTCGTCCGCCATATTGCTTTATGATGTGCAGGGTCACGATCACGTGATGGACCCGTTCAACCTGAAGTTTGCCGGGTTTCATAACCAGTTCCCCTCTACTAACTATGCTCCCACACATCACGCATTTAGAGACCTGCTTAGACTCGCCTGACTTTCTAGTCACTGCCCTGGGTTACGGTTATGGTCTTCAGGCTGAAGATCACGTCTTATCTACTTAGCTTATTTCTCATAATATTTATAGAAAGAGGTAAGTGTAACAACAACAAATTTTAGGTTTAGTTCTACCCAAAGGGTTTCAAGTTCATTTTCGCGTCGATGTAGAACATCAGACAAGAGCGCGGCGCGTCGCGATTCGCATTATATTAATTTATATTCATTAATGTCGGTTGAGATCGTGATTTTTTTTCAACACTTTTCAAAGTCTGTTAGCATTTTCCTGTTAAGGAGATCATTTTAGTTCGCTTTGGACAGAAATATTCACTAATTTTGGTTAGGGTTGGCTGGTAAAAATGTGCATCCGAGTGAGCCAGGAAGACCTCGTGGCCGCGTTATTTGCTGACTTTGCTTATTATTTTCGCAGAGTCACGCTAATCAATATGGACCTCGAGCGCTATGACGGCCATCCCGATGAAAATGTTCTTAACCCTTTCGTTGGCAAACAGACGAATTCGTCCGCTACTTACCCTCACATGCATAGGTATACATGGGGACCCCTACTAAGTCTTTTTGGGGCCACTAAAGAGTATTATAGGATATCCAGTCACGTTTCTCCTTCGAAGCGTTGCACAGTCGTTATTTTCGAAAGATTTAGCCCGTTTATTTCGCCAAAAACTTACCTATTCGATTTGTTCGTGCTTTAAAAATGGCGTGCGTATACATTCCGTTCGATGAAGTAGTGGCACGTTGCACAGAAGATGTTCCTGGTGAAGTTTTTTCGGATTTTTTTCGATGAAACTGAAGGAGATATTTCAGACCGCCATTAGAGCGGAAGTGATGGTGTTGGCGAGGAAGAAAGCCTTCCTGATCCTTCAAGCACTTTTGAGGATTCAGATGTTGAAAGCGATACTAGCAATGGTATGTTTTGCATTTTATTTGTCTTAGTAATATAAGCTAGCGTTTTCTTTTGGATATGGATGTTATTTCCAATCATTTTTGCTCGTTCAAAAACAAAACAAACATTTTGCTTTCAGTGGAACTAAGTTCCAAATTTATTGTTGTATAACAGATGATGACACAACTCGCGATCAAAGCCCATTACGCAATGTGATTGGAAATAGAGGTCGTGGAAGAAGAGGCCGTATTGTACAAGGCCGTGGAAGGGCTGGCCGTGGACGGGCATGTCATGGAAGAGTAGGCCGTGTAGGACGCCCTCAAGATCCTGAATTGCAGTGGTCAAGGACTTACAATCCACCTGCAGATCAACCATTCGCTGAGCCATCCCCTGGGCCAACTCAAAGATATCCAAATGGTGCTGAAATCAGGGAGGGAACAGTTTTTGACCAAATGTTTACTGATGAAATTTGGAATTTGATGGTTACAGAGACAAACAGATACCATGATCAGCAAGCAGCATCTGAGCCGAACAAACACAAACGAAAGTGGCGCCCAGTTACCAAAGAAGAGATGCAAGCATTCATTGGTATAATTATTTACATGGGAATTGTGAAACTTCCAAGAATCACCATTTACTGGAATATGGACAACCTTGTGCACCAGGAAAGTGTAAGTTCTGTGATGACCCAAACTAGATTTTTCCAGATTTGGAGATACTTTCATGTGGCTGACAATGCCAGAGCTCTGCCTAGAGAAGATCCTAATTTTGATAAGATTTATCGGGTCAGGCAATTTTTAGATCTGGTCATGACCAATGCACAGCATCTGTATCGCCTAGACCGAGATGTATCTATTGACGAGACCATGGTTCCCCATAAAGGTCGCCTATCGTTCAAGCAATATATTAAGAACAAACCTGTGAGATGGGGTATAAAGCTGTGGGTGTTGTGGGAGGCCAAGACTGGATATGTTTTCAAATTCCAAGTCTACCTTGGAAAAGAAGGAGGAAATGTAGAACACAACCTAGCTCGAAGGGTGGTGAAACATCTCATTGCTCCAATTGAAGGCAAGTTCCATAACTTGTATATGGACAATTTTTATTGCGACCCGCACCTTTTTTTGGAACTTGAACCGAAAAAAGTGCTTGCCTGTGGAACTGTAAGGCCAAATCGTAAAGGGTTCCCCAAAGATATTGTGATTACTTCTGCTGCCGAAAAGAGAATGAATCGTGGAGATTTCTTATGGAGAAGCCATGGCAATCTTGTTGCTATGGCATGGTTTGATAAACGTCCAGTCTATTTGATCTCCACTATTCATCCTCCAAACAGTACTGGGACACCAACCACAGTTCAGCGCCGTTCTCAAGCAGGCCCACGTGAAGCGATACCTTGCCCTCCAGCTCAGTGTGCTTACCAAGAGTATATGGGTGGGGTCGACCTGGCAGACCAAATTCTTCAAAGTTTTTCTGTTATTCGAAAGTCAAAAAAAGCCTGGAAAAAGCTTTTTTACTATGGACTTGAGGTTTGCCAGTTGAATTCTTTTACCATTTTCAAAAAAGTGAAGCAAACGCCTCAGGATTTCCTTTCATATCGCCTTTCAATTGTTCGGCGTTTGCTGGAGGGAAAGTGTTTCAGAGGAAGACCTGGTCGTTTGCCAAGTCGACCACTAGCTGATGTGGATGCATTGAGGCTGAACAAGCAGTATCATTCTGTCGCAGTTGAGGAAAAAAGGCGAGACTGTGTGGTTTGTGCCAAGATTGTTTCGGTACAAAACCTGAGCAGAAGCATGAAGTCAAGAACAAACACTGTTTGTCACATGTGACAGAAAACCACTGTGCATTCTTTCCCATCGCAATTGTTGGGAGAAGTGGCACAATCTTGTAGAATACTGGCGATAGTGGTGCTATTATGCAACTGACACCAACAAGTGGACTGAAATGTGACTTCAAATACATTTCTCTACAGTGTATCTATATTCACTGAAAACTGAGTTTCAACAATGTTGTTTTCTATCCGGGGGGGGGGTACTCTGCAATGTTTTAGGTGGGGGTGTTCCACTGAGGCCTAAGAACCCCTACCCCATCTCAGACCAAATGGTCAAATTTGGTACCCCATCAGAGATCGGAAAAAGGAGTTTGTTTACACTAATTGACAGAATTAGGCGTCAAACTGCCATACACGCTCATTGAATCGAGTGAAACTTCCACAGGCACGGTTCCAGATGAAAAATGTACTGGAAAAAAAATGACTAAAACACTTAATTAAAAAATTGAACAGGAAAAGTATTCCCCATCTCAGACTTAGTGGGCGAAACTGAGACCTCATCTCAGACCTAGAAGGTCAAAAACCCGACTCCATCCAGCGGCACATACCTGCATAGCTTATATATGGGAGTACCCCCCCCCCGGGTTTTCTATATTGGACAGCAGACTCTGCTATATGTTGGAAAAGAGTATTTTTATTTCCTTTACACAAGTAGAGGCTGTGCAAAAGTGATTCCAAGTGAATAATTTTTGCTTTTGGAACATTTATGTCATATTTTTTTGTGTGCGTCAGGAAAATGTTAATTTCCCGAAACCCGACTGACGGCACATAAATGCCTATAACTTTGGCTACGATTATGATATTTAGATGAAATAAAAAGTCTCTGAATCCTTACTTCTTTTTCTTTTGCAAAATGCTTTCTAAATGTGCTCTTTTCTAAAGGTATGGTGTGTTTTTAGATTGAGAACAATGAACAACAGACAAGACAAATTTCTTGGTCAAACTTTTATTGGCTCAAAATATTTATGGTAGCACCTAATAACTTTTAAATGTATTTTGGAGGAAAGGTTTTTTTCTCCTGTGAAAAATGATGTATGGTTTATGGGTGGGTAGCAGTCATTGCTGACCATCTACAGCCAAATTTGTAACCCACAGTCGGGAGAACAATTTGGTTGCCCAGGAAACTGCCAACAAAAGGGTTAAATTATGAATCGGCTTCGATTACCGCCATTTCGGCATGATCCCATACATTCACTGGTCTATTTGGGTTTTGACGTTAAGTGGAAGATCGAGACGGTAAAAGCAAAATGTGATAGGCAGTTTAAAGCGATAACAGAAATGAAACTTGAAATCTCTAATAAACGACAGTATCACGGTGATATAATCACTATAGACGAATCGCAAGTCCGCTCTTAAGTTGCCCCTTTGAACGACCTAGCTGTCGAATGAATCGCGTATCGGACGTGATCTCGGATGAGATAAGTATAGTGCTTATCGTCAAGTTCGATTTTGTGCGCACGATTTTTTTCCTTAATAAGACACACACGAAAGTTGGAGTAAACACAAGTGAAAACCGAGATGAATTCGCCGTTGAAAATACAATCGCCGATAAAAATCAAAACGAAGTGAAACGATCGTTTCGGAATTCTCGTGTTGCTGTTGCAGTTGTCTGTCGCAGTTGTGAGATATGCTGATCGATTGAAATTGACACCTGTCAAATAAAAACCAACAACCTTCCAGAGACTGAGTTACGTAAATGAATTTAGATGTTGCCATATGATAAGATTCTTTATCTGATTTCAGCCTAGTGAATGACATGGCTTTTGAGCGGCTGATAACTATTGGTGCTTTGATATTTACCTTAGGAGGTTAGTAGTTGTAATTCGATTCTTTTCGCTTAAGTCTGATTTCGGGTTTGGTTTGACACGGGTAAAAGTACAGTATGCCGAACAAGTAGTTGAAAAACTACAAGGACATTTCTAGAATACCCGGCTACCTCATTTACATGTGTCGGGAGGCTTCGATGAGCGAGGCGTGACACAATGGACGCTATTCTTACTCACTGATGTATAAATGAGTCGCCGGGTATTCTGAAGGTTAGCCAAATTACAGTTTTCTTCGGCTTTGCGCTATTTTGATTGCTGTCCGTGTTAAGAGGGGCTTCAATTTACTTTACTCGACTGAACGTGGAGCAGACAAAAAACTGTCATGTGATTGTGAAATCCACTTCTGATCCACCCAAAGGCATGCGTAATGAGACCCTTCACCCCTTCATCGAAACGGATTAAAAAACCGCGGTTGAGGGATTCTCCAACGAAGAGCAGTCAGTCATGCACGAAAGGAAATTCTTTTTTTGACTTTGTTTGTACCTTGTCTCAAAGGGGATGATCCTGGAGGTCCCTGGAGGTGGATTTAAGAAAGTCCACAGGGCTGGATTTTAAGACTGAATACTTTTAGGTAAAATGACCTTGGTAATGTAATGTTTTTAATTCACTTCACAGTTATGCTAACAAGTGAACCAGCTATCAAGCCTACAACAGCTGCAGCTGCCGAGAGTTATACGGGCAAGTTCACTACTAGAGTTTTGCGTATGTTTTATCCCACTGATTTGTATGTCCGCAGACGTCAATATCAACTCTATGTCCACGTTCAATTTTCTGCGTATCAATCCTTCAGTGCATTCACAAGGACTTCGCCCACTACCTGACATGAAGCTGGCCATAAACCTACATCCCAGCATCCAGTCATTATCAGTCAAAAAAGGCCTTTAGAGGGAATCCCTTTTTAAACTTAAAATTAAACTCACATTGGGTACTGTATTGAAAGCTTACTCTCCCAACCCTGGTTGATTAGGACTTGCAGCTAAAAGTACGTTTCTAGTTTATATTTGTGTGTGTACCTATAAGGTTGAATTATCTATATATCCTTTCTTATGCTTTTTAGTTGCCTGCAGCATTTCTAGATAGATTTCTCTTTAAAGAAGAGAAAGGGAGCCTACCAAATAAAGTCGCTGAGGACAACCAGATTAAATAGGAATTCTTCAAAATGTTGAGAATGGCTAATTTTTTTCTTTATGTAACGATATAGCTGTTATATATTAGTAACCTCAGCAGTTTTGTTTGAAGGTGTGGACCCAAATCTTTTAATCAGAACATCCAATTGTCTTCGGAATACTTAATTACCTAGCAAAAAAAAAATTATCCACAAATTTTTAAGCACATGTACGCATGGTAAAGAAAAAGCAAGGATTTGAAATAGGTTAAAAAGGATAGGTCATGGGGCTCATTTAGGAATAAAGGGCCTTTCTTCAATAAATCTTTCACTAAATATACTTACTGTGAATCTGATATGTGCAAAAAAATGGCACAATGCCATTACACTAGGGAACCACATACCTCAAAGCTGCACAATACCTCATTGTTAATACCATGGTTGTCCGTGGTTCTACCACAGTTGTTAATGGACAACAGCCATGGTCAACCATGGTTTAGCAGTGGCCAATTGATGGCTTGACCACGGTCAACCATGAATGTTAAAATTAATTGAGACAATTTATGACCATGGTCAACCATAGTCACAAATGGTGGCCAATATGGCTTGCTGGTACATGTTTTAAATACCATGTACTCCATGTATTACATGATGAGCAGTTGTTATTTATTTTCAATTGGTGATACCAGTCAAGATAAATTACCTATTATAAATCAATTTTACTTTTCTCCAACTCATTAGCCTTTATGTTAATGTAGTGAGATGCTTTTGAAGGTGAATGTTTAGGTCTAACTATGGTTGACAGCTGTGAACCTTGGTCAGTAAAGCCAAATATGATCATGGTCAGATACAATGGTCACCATTATTGTCCACCATTGTAAGATGGTCAACCTGATGCCTGAGATGCATTCAATTAATTTATTTATGTAACTTAAAGCTGCATGAGATAGAATAAATATATGAAAATCATATATTTTGAACTGCGGTATTTGATACGTATGATGCACGATCCTCGCAGTAGATAGCGCTATTTAAGCAATAGCGAAATTCAGACCTGAAAAAAATCAGGCCTGTACGGGACTCGAACCACTGACCTCTGCGATACTAGTGCAGCGCTCTAACCAATTGAGCTAACAAGCCAACTGAGAGCAGGCCGTTGAGTTGATTCGTAATGAACCCGTGAAAGTGATAAATGAGATAGAATAAATATATGAAAATCATATATTTTGAACTGCGGTATTTGATACGTATCAAATACCGCAGTTCAAAATATATGATTTTCATATATTTATTCTATCTCATTTATCACTTTCACGGGTTCATTACGAATCAACTCAACGGCCTGCTCTCAGTTGGCTTGTTAGCTCAATTGGTTAGAGCGCTGCACTAGTATCGCAGAGGTCAGTGGTTCGAGTCCTGTACAGGCCTGATTTTTTTCAGGTCTGAATTTCGCTATTGCTTAAATAGCGCTATCTACTGCGAGGATCGTGCATCATACGTATTAAAGCTGCATAGCCCAAATCAGTTGTATCATAGTTTTTATTTTGGGAAAAGGAAGAGAGGAGGCCCATTAGATTGAAAGGTTTTTCAGAAATTTGGGGTTATAAATACAGGGAATATTTATTGGATGAAAGAGGGACTTTTTTCAAATTATGATAAGTTTATAAGAGTTTGACAAAATTAATAATCTTAATGACTTCTTATTCTATTATCCTTTTTTTTTTCAACAGTTTTGGTTGGTGGAACACACTCCATATTAGTTAACATATCTAGTAATAATCAACACGCTGACTTCTACTACCTAAGTAGCTCACATTCTAAGCGCATCATCAAGCTTCCAAAAGGAGATCATGGCAATGGAACTTGCTATCATAATGTCATTCAATGGCGAAAGTGCCAAAAACATTATGGTCTGAGATATTTGGGGGAAAAAGCTATAATCATCCAATTTAAGGAGGCAACTAAGTCAATGGAGGACTGGTATGGGTTATATGCTTACTGTCAAGGATCAAACCATAAATGTGATACTGAGCAACCCATGAAGAGTTTCATGTTGAACGTTGAAGGTAAAGTCGGATGTGCTGCTATCTTAGTCAGCCAGGGGTATACATCTAAAGAGCATTGTTGCCTGTATGTATATGTGTTACCCGGTATTAACAAAGCAAGAGGTCATGATGTCTCGAGATCCCTAAAAACTGAAAGAATAAAAACAAGGCTAAATATCCAGCCATCTAGATTGAACTAGCTTGGTCAATTATTGCTTTATTGTTTCTATTTTGTATTTTAACTCACCCTACGGCTTGTCAAAGTACGGCACAAGTCATTAAAATACTCAGCTATACTACCCAACAAAATGTCCAATATAAAATATATTTATTGGAAACTTCAACTTGTATCTAAGGTTTGTGCAAGCTGAGTAACAGGGGCTTTGATTTTGGCCAGAGAAATTAAGGCTGAGTTAAGTGGGCCATTTTCAAAGTATTTAAATTCAAACTAGAATCTGAGGCTTGGGAGAATAAAACAAAAGAAATCACATTGAGGTTGAGGGATTAACAATCAACTTCTTCTGTTTTATTCTCCCTAACCTTGCAACCATGTTGGAATTTTAATTTCTTGAAAACAACCTATTGTGTGATTGAACAACCAATTAAATTGTCATTTGGCCCTAATATAATTATTATAGTGACTAAAAGAAAAAGAGAGTAAGGAATTTACCGGTATGTTATCACAAAATACTTTACATTGCTATAGATGAGGACACTTTTATTTTAATTAGTATAATCATATTGACATCCTACTTGACTTTTTGTGTATATTTACAGAAAGGTGAGCAGCTAACTTTTTTTCATTCTTGCAACCAGTAGTGTTACAAACTTGCTTTTTTCATCCATATTTCAGATAAATTAGAGTCAACAAAGGTGACAACTGTTGAGACAGGCTCAGACCCCACAGAACCAGTTTCTTCAGGTAAGAACGTGTAACTGATGAGGTATATGCCTAAACGGAATAATACTTAGAATACACAATGTACCTAAGGTCTGCCAAGAAAGCTTATCTTTTGAGGCAAATGTATGTAGTTACCGGTATTATACAGTTTTTCTTACTTTGATTTGTACTTAATTTAAAATGGCAACAAAAGTCACATAATTATAATATTAATAACAGTACTAGCTATGATTTCAAATAACTCTTTGCCTTAACTGACTACAGGTTTCACCACAACTAGAATTTTGTAAGGCTTGTGTAACTCTCTCTTTAAATATTGTACCCAGCATGCAGAGATACAAACTTCCCATTTTCATGATTGCAGGTGAGCAAAACCCAACACAAGAAACAAAAGTTACAACCAGTACAGGTTCAGGCTCGCAAGGACCAGTTTCTAAAGGTAAAAAGGCATCATTCATGCAAAAGGGAAGAAAAATGATGTATTAAATTTATAGGTAGTGAAAAAGGAGTATAAAGCTAGCTCCATCATGTGGTGTAAAAATTGAAATCAATCCATCTGCAAATCTCTTCACACATTAAGTTTCACTCTACTACTAAGATTTGTCATTCTTGAGTTTAATTTTTTAACTTTTGTTAGTTCAGGCCTGAGTTAAAATAATTGCATTTATGTATGGCACAACTATGTAAAATGGACATGTGGCCCTTTTATGTTACCAAAGAAATACTTTTCATTGCTTTAATTAGGTTGGAGCACTTTTATTTAGTAAAAGTATTTATTGTGTCCTACTTGACTTTTCATATACATTTACTGAAAAGGTGAACAGCTATATTGTAATTTTTCCATTCAGGTAAATAGTAGTGATACAAACTTTCATCTGGAATACGTTTCTTTCATGTGATTCTCTGTTAAAATAGCCTAATAATTAAAATTAACCATGTTGAATACACAATCATTTCTAAAATCTTTATTTATTACTTCATATTTATTTGTCATTAATTTTAATGTTTTTCTTTTGTAAGTAAAGGTGTCACAAACCTTGCTGTCATCGCAGGTGCTGTTTCATTTGTAATCGTTGTTCTCGCCCTGATTGGATGTGTTTGTTGGTATTATCACTCATCTAACAAGAGAAGAGTATCTGAAACTGCAGAAAATGCTATAGAAATGTCTTAACCTCTTTAACAATATATTTCTATTACAAGGGGTGTAACTCCCTTTTTCTCCCTGATTTTTATCTGTAGCTGCTTTGAAGTGGTTTTCATAGATTTTGATTAATTCATAACAGGTTGAATCTCAATTTTAACATTTCTGTGAAAAAACAATTTTTACTATAATATGTGAATATTATTCTGTGAATAGGGACTTCATCTAGATTTATAAGTAAGGTGTACATATTTGTCTGTGCCAGACAGGTTTGAAATGTCAGATTGAGGCAATGACACACTGCAGTACAGTGAAGGGACAGGTTATAGCAATAAATTATTGTGTTACATGGCATTAGGTTTGGAGGAAACTTTCATTTGTACCCACCACAGAATTTATTTTGACACAGCAAGTAACTCAATTAATTTAGGCAGTTTCGGATTTGGAACTGAGAATGTGATCACCTGTACTGTGTGACATTATTACGTAAAATGACTAGTCATCTAAATTGAACCTCAACTTTTAAAGCAGGTACACACATTATTTTGTTGTAGTGACTAGTTTTACAGTGGCCTGAAGGATTAAAGTTCCAGTTTGTTTGTTTAATTTGGAATGGAGAGTAGCATCCTACTAACTTGAACT
The DNA here is from genome assembly GCF_964205215.1 of Stylophora pistillata. Taxonomy (NCBI): domain Eukaryota; kingdom Metazoa; phylum Cnidaria; class Anthozoa; order Scleractinia; family Pocilloporidae; genus Stylophora; species Stylophora pistillata. The sequence continues at coordinate 28,036,004 of NC_142527.1, read as the reverse complement.
CTCAAGGGAAGTGAAAAATAGTGCGAGTTCTCAGGGCTGGGCATTGAATCTCAATTATCCTCTTTTAAAATAGTTAATAAACTGGATCAAATCATGTCTTTTCCATTCTTGGGTATAGTCTTCTTGAAGTTCATATTTATTAACTTATTCAGGCATATGAGAGACCACTTTATTCTTGCACAATCAACAGTCATGTATTATAGGGTGAATTTGAGATAAGGGGAAGTAAAATTAGTTTGAGTTAACAATGAGGTCAAGACAAGTGAAATTTGGTTCAAGTTTGCAGATAGCAAATGACTTATGAATTGGGGTACAATCCAGGGAAAATCAGATTTTGTTCCAGTTAGTGGGGTGCTCTGAGTTAGTGGAGCTCTACTTTACTTTAATTGACTGGAGGTTAGATTATTATAAAGCTTGAATAAGCTGGTTTGAATACTGGTAATGTTTGAGCAGAACAAGAATCTCGAGAATCTGAAGAAAACGTTTTTCCTTTTTAGAAAAAATGCAAGCACTGTTGTACAGTTTAAATTGAGATTAAATTTATACGTTGACTTTTTTTGTTATCAGGTGCATACTCACTGAAGTCATATTCCTATGGCTTTTTGTAAACTGTAACAGACAACTGTGTGTTAACAGTTAGGAATAGTATTGTAAGCAGGAGACATTATTGAAGTTGTGATGATGTAATAAATTTTTTTGTGGTATTGGGATAAGCAGTTGCGTTGAAAAAGAAACTGCATAATTTGTGTAATTTTTAATCATTGTCAGCCCATTCCAGATCTGAATTGATGAAACTGACAAGGGGGAGGTGGGGTAGCTCTAGGGTGGTTTTTCAAAATCCAGTGAAGGGCTGTCAGATTCATTATTTAAGTGCCTAATGCTTTGGAAATTATTCTATATCATTTCACACATAAAAGGCTTAAAAGAATGTATATGTTGAAATTCTAAGTTATGCAAATATTAGCCCCTATCTTATATTGAGAGAGAAGCATTTTCCATTTCAAGTAGGAAATAATCTCTTCTTCATGATCACATAGCTAGATTCACCCAGGCCCCAGAATAAAATTGCTCGACTCTGGGTCAAAAGGGCCATGCAAGCTTGAGCCATGGATTGGCCAGTTTTTTTAGTACATACATACATAGATAGGTTAGTTGACCACTCCCCAAGGGGGCTTTTCAGGGCCAATTCCCACCCATCCCAGCCCAGGGGAGGACATCCACGACACAGTAATCTCGTGCGTGAGAAATTAACATCTACCCCTAACCCTGCAGGAGACAGGGCCTACAGTTTATTCGTCCTTATCCGAGAAGACTAGAATATCTATTCATTTCTTGATTATAGAAAGGTACCAATTTCTCCTCACTTATTTTAAGACCATGAGTATTGGTCCAGCCAGGGCTCAAACCCTCGACCTCCTGCACAGCCCAATCTGGCACTCTAACCAATTGAGCTAACTGGGAGGCGGTTTAGTCTGATTTGAAGGAGATGCACTCCTCTAATAGTGCTTCTTCAGGGCAATAAATGGATATCAGCACTTACCCGGGTGAACTTAACCCATTCCACCCTGAGTTTCTCTTGTTGATTATTCTCTTTCAATTATCATGACCTCAATGTTTGATTCAGTAGTGATTTTAGATGCCAATTACTCCTAAGGGTCATAACTTCAAAAGGCTAACTTGTTGAATCACTGGCAGGGGTAATTTTCTTAGACTGAAACCCTGTCCTGAATGATTTATGCAATTATAGTACTAGTCATTGTAAACTGAAGACAAGAGGGTGAGCTGTGATACTAGGTACTAGCCAACTTGATTCCAGCATAGACCTACATCCCAGAATGCCTTTAAAAAACCAAACAAGAGATACTAACCCCACGTGAATGCAATGTGTATGCTGCCTGGTCATGCATTTATCTCACACAACAATCCATCTATATAATCCACCTCTCTCGAGGCAACCCCCCACCTGCACATTGTAACTTTCATCTGTGGGAAAAAATTGGATTCAAATTCCCCAGGCAAGCACCATTTTTATTGAAAGATTCTTTGCGTAATCAATGGACAATAAGGAATTTTGCAAAGTCATGTACTGATTTTTGGTGCAGCTCTTTGGATTTTTGCATGTAAGCATCATTCTGTAATGTGACATTTTTCTTCTGAGAAATTTAGCCACAGAAGTGGACTCTTCGCCTTTAAACTCCTTCATAATTAAAATTAGATCACTTGTACGCATGCATTCTGCTGGTTCAAATTCCCCACCCCATCCAGGCCAGGTTCTAGATTCCCACCAGTTACATTTGATGAAGAGGGAGGGGGGAGGGGGGGGGGGAGGGAGGAGTATGGAATTTAAAGCTTCAAATTGATTGGCAAATGAACCTCTGTAAGTTAATTAGCCTGGAAAACTCATAAGATGCAAAGAAACAAATATAAGCAAGAAAGTCTAGCCCTGTCTTTAATTAAGATTAGATTTTAACTCATTTCTATACAAATGCTTTATATTCACCCTTCATGTGACATGAACATACCTCTGTGCATACCTATTGACTATATCAGGCTCATTACATAGTGTCATGAACAAAAAACAAAAAGCCTTCATGAAGAAGGAATTTGTCATTTGAAGGTCAATGTTACTGAAAACTAAAAAAACTTCTTTCATTCATCAGTGGTACCAATACATGAGGTTGATAATTTCAGTTTCTCCTAACCATTTTATCCTTGCAATCTTTACTATCTCACAACAAAATTCACCTACTTTTTCCTGTCCTTATAAAATTTTTTTTCCTGAATTATTTCCCAATCTTTAGCTGTCAATATTACAAAAAAAAGAAAACCTTTATAATTATATAAGTTACACTTTTATTGTACCCACAATTTTTTAAGAGCTTATCAAGCCTCATACTCTAACACCCAGAATAAGTACAAACAACAATTCATTTTTTAACATAAAATAATAAATCATCAATTAAATAAAGCAAGTACTTAAATCCTTGAAGAAACTTTAAAACAAGTCACTGCAACAAATTCTACTGGTTTAAAATCTGAGGTCCAATATGGCTCATATTAAAACTGCCATTAGTCAGTACATCCTTAACTTCAATTTTAAACCAGTTTAAATTTGTGTCATTTGTTCTGCCCACAAAATTATTTTGCAAGGACAAAGCTTTCACCAGAAGTATATGATTAATTAGGCACGTCACACAAGACAACTTGTCACTGCTTCTGATGTATTGCAGTCCTTAGCTTGCTGTTCACCCTAGTTTAGGTAATGAATTATGTTTCAAACCCATATGATTTGGAAAAACATATACACTTAATTAAAGTAATCTGTTAACTTCTAAGAAGCACCTGGTAAAATAGCTAGTGTCCATAAATTAAAATCATGAAATCAAGGATTAGCAGTAAAGATGGATGGTCAGAAACTGCTCTTTTCTAAATAAATTTCTTGTTTAGCAGGGGATGTAATATTCCAGGCTCTGCACTTTCTTTAGACTCCAATATCTCAGCATTCTTTGAGGCATCACATTGTCTGCTGTACGTATCTTTGGCAGTTAAACACCTGTTATTTCCCCACACCCTACACTTCAGAAGTCTGCAAACCCTTAGTATGTGTTGTTAACATTCCACCACTTTGTCTGCTGTGTTCACATCTTGGACGCCAACACCAACAAGCCAATCCTGATGCAATCAGCACTAAAGCTACAGCAACCCCCGTGGAAGCAGTGATCATGACAACTTCATTTTTTTTGCCTGTTCCTAAAAGTTAGAAATGACATGAAATAAAATAAATATATCTTATTGACCAAGTGCGAGGGCCGTACTGGGAGAATATCGGCCCAAGGTCTTGACAGTACGGACTGAGCACAGCGAGGTCCGTACAAAAAAGACAGAAGGCCGATATTCTTCCAGTACGGTCCCGAGCAAGCTTCAATAATGAGAGATTTATTATACGACTGAAGTTCAAAGGGACACAAGTGCGGTATCATTCCGAACCATTCGGGACAGTGCCCGGTCCAATACTTAGAGAATATTGAACGGCAATAGAGCATTTTGATTGGTTGATTTTAGTTATTGGCCCTCTGACTTCCCAAGTCGTCTAATAAAGCAAGTTATACATCTTCATGGGATTGTAATTTAAGGTGGCTGCATGCATATGAACACATGTAGTTTTCGTGTGCGCTTTTGATAATGCAATTTTGCATGTGCACGAGGATTGCAAAAGACAAACATGCCATCAATAGAGCAGTCATTCTATTTACTCAACGCGTACCAGCACTTAATCTATAAAGTTGGTGCAATGCATTGATGGCTTTAATCTTTTATTACAAAGATCTGTTGGAAAAGGAAATGGTGCAAAGAGCCCAGCAATTCTCAGCTTTTTCTTTGTTAGCAAAAGAACCATTGCAGTGCATGTGTAGTAAATAAAAAATTACAATTGAATGGAAAGTTGCTTTCTAGGAAATATGCCTATTTCTTGAGAACTATGCACTCAAATTTCATGAAATTGGGCATGAAAATACTTAAGGAAATAAGTAACTGCATGGAGTATTGAAAAAATTGATTTTTAACAAAGGAAATTCTAGATAATCCAGTGAACCTTCAACAAGGGATAATAAAAGATCTCTCTGTAAAATTGTTAGCAAAATGGAGTTAACTTGTGAGTATCATCACCATCTCGTTGCATGCAAATTATAAAGAAAATCTAATTTTCTACAAATAACCAAAACCAATTTTAAAGGCCTGTTTATATTTATTCATGTTGCCATGGCAATGACACATATGTCAGCTTAACTATCAAAGAACCAAAGTTTGTGTTGTTAACTTGCTAATGCTGCCATTTATGGCGACTGCGAGATCAAGGGTTTTAGAGGAAAACGTGAAAGAAATTACACGGGTATCAAAAATTGTGTTCTGCCACCTTAACTGGGTATAGCAGTTGTTTTCTTGATTTAACACCAGATTCTCATAACTAATTTACAAGGAAATGTGTAGCAGCTAACAAGGAGAATCAACAATCAGACCTTGGGAGTTAAAGGATTAAGGGCCAATCAGTTAAGAGAAATACTCTTTAGATCAATTTTGGAAGCAATTGTATTTATATTGGTCAGCAGACTTGCGTGCAATCCAAATGTTGATATTTGAGATATGTGTTAGTGTGTTACAACATAAGTATGTGATATTTACAGTTGAATGTACATTTACAAAATTAATGGTTGGCCGCAGCTAAATGGACTAAAATCTGTGGATTTTGACATACTTTAACACATTTTTGTCCGGTTTACTTCTTTTATACATGCACCTATCTGTGAATTGATACTTAGGTACCTGAAGTCGTAGTTACTGTTACTAACTCATCTGTAGTTTCATTGCCTTGTCCACCAGTTTCACCTAAATTGAATAAAAATTAAATAAATGCTAGCTGTAAAATAACATCAAACAACAAACAACCTATCCCTTCCTAGCAATACCATGCATATTGTCCCTTAAACTAATCAAGCCATTAAATGAATATAAACTTATTTACTCCTGTGAAGGACCAAAGACAGACTATTTCTCCTCACCATATCAAACAATACCAAGCAGACATATGATAAGAATAAGGAAAAATATCAATTAGGAGATTATAAGTTGCAACAAATCCAAATTATCCAAACTAAATAATAAGAATTGCATGGCAGATAGTATGGATGGCTAAGCTTCTGGCTCTAGTAATGCTGCAACAACTGCATGTTTTGTTGATTTCCGTTGGGCCAATGTGGATTCATTTTACGTGGAGTAAAATAAGTTATGGAAATTGAATATTACAAATTAAACAGGATTTATCACCTAAAGTTACTTATATGTGACAGATACACTTGAATACATAGAATAAGTAATTTTGGTAACAACTTATTGATGTTAACAACCCTTTAAGGCATATATTATTTTAAGGTCTAGCCTCATTTCCATGTTTGGACATAAGCATAGCATTTTCAACCCACGAGAGGGGTGTGCATGGACAAAACCTGGCCTAGGCCATGGCCTACCCTGTGGCTTACTCTATGACCTACCGGTGGTCAGATTTTTAAGAACATAAAAATAAAATCAGTAAGAGTCAAACGAATACGCTGGTGTACAATTATCTGTCTCCGAAAAGGGTATACTAAGAGATCACTAAAACGATTTTCAACGTCCGAGGGAACGAAACACTGCAAATATCATAGCACTCAACCATAACGGTAGGTTAAGGGGGAGGGCAGAGGAGGGGCCAATATTACGTGGTCGCAGAGGATATGCAAAATAGCGGCCTTATGATGGAGGCTGTCAGTTGGTAACATATAGTGGAGTGCCGGTGTAAAAATGTAATGAACGGCATTATTTCGAAGAGCATACATATCCAGGTAAGAAAACGCAAACATTACGTGCCAGGCCAATCTTTTAGGTGCCCTCAAGTGCTGTAGAGCATTGAATTTGCAACAAGCACCCCGGCCAGGACACGCATGCATCGCCATCGTCAACATTTCACAAACTTTACTTGCTTTTCCAAAGAAAGGGCCAGTATTGCACTAATTTGAAAGGAGAGCTGATATGATGATGTTTGCCCAAAAGTTGTGTTTAACCTGCTTCTGTTCCTTGATTTTCTTATTCTATCAGAAGGTTAAGAAATTTTGATCAGAATGTGGCCGCCAAAACAGCAGAAGAAAGTCGTTAGTAAGACAGTACTCAGGAAAACATTGAAAGGTTTCCAGCAATGCTATCCTTTTAAAAATCTGACCACCGGTAGGCCATAGGGTAGGCCACAGGGTAGGCCACGGGGTAGACCACAGGGTAGGCCATGGCCTAGGCCACGTTCTGTCCGCACCCCACGAGAGCAGCCCTCTGCACAAAGAAGTTACGTAGATTTGTCAGATACAAGTTCAATACGGAATAAAAAAAAAGTGGTAACATTTTGTTTCCATTAAGGATGGTTTTGAGGCATGTAAAGGTGTAGCCTAGCTTCCATGCACAGGCAATCAAATGTAGCATTTTCAACCCATCACAGTGGCTGTCAGTGCAAGTCACAAAATTGCAGACATCATTTTTCATGTTCCTCAATGTCCACTCAATATAACAAGATAAGTGGCTTGCTTTTTTCACAAAATTCCCATGGCATCATAAAAATCACTGATTCCTACAGGTTTTAATGCTCTGAAGGCCTCAACATAAAAATCTTAATCATTTAATAAGTTGATTCAATTTTACTAAAACTAATAACCATTGATTTTAGATTAAACTCTACCTCTGATTGGTGGGCTGTCAGACATGCCTTGACCACCTGGAGACGGAGTGTTGACTACAGATAGAAATTAAAACATTCATGGGTAAAAACTAATAATCTTGGGGTTCCAAATCAAGTTAACAGTTGTTCACCAGTCTTTTTTACTGTACTTCAAACATTTAAGGGTATTCCCTAAAAACTCTCAATTATCCATTTTACAGTTGCATGCTTGGTTGCCAAGCCTTTGAATGGGAGTGAGGCTAAGGGTGACCTTGTTATGATACAGATGTTGCTGCTTTTCAAATGTAAATTACTTTGTTATCATGCTAAATGGATGCTGGTCTCTATCACAACAAGGTCACCTTCTGCATCACTCCAAATCAAAGGCTTGGTAACCATGTTTACAAGCGGTAGGCCTACCCTACCACCTATTGATGGTCAGATTTTTAAAAACATAAAAATAAAATCAGTAAGAGTTGAAAGAGTACGCTGGTGTAAATGAGGAGGATTTTGCAATGAAAAACTTTTTAGCATACCTGAAATTGGCGGCATAGTAGTTCTTTGGGCACTTGTTGATACAGTACTCAACACCACTGAAGAAGGCACAACTGCAATAAAATCAAACAAATAATCAAACAACTGAGCTTCCATGGAAAAATTATTAAGATTTTGTTCATTGTGATATGCACGTAATCCAAAGTAACCAATTTTGGGCAGCAGTAGTAGCTTCCTAGCACTCAAGTCCTTTTTCCATATTCCTATGTGATAATTATGACTTTGCACTGGCCGTGTCTCGAAAACTCAGACCTCGAAAACTTAGACCCCAGACCCAAAAAACTCAGACCCTCTGGGGTCTCAAAAACTCAGACCCAAAAAATAAAACATTTACACCGCGTGAATGCCACAAGCTGACTTGTTTACTGTTCGTTGACACAGTGGCATTACGTGCGCTGATCATGAAAATTATTTGCCGAGAAAAGAAAAAACAGCTTGCAATGTTAGATATGTGCAATGATCATGAAAATTATACTCAACATTTGTATAGATTTTTCTTTTCGTTATGGTATAAGCCAAGTTTATGTCCACAACGTGTTGTGTCATTAGAAGCCATTCACAAGGTGTGTTGCATGCCTGTACAAATACAGGGTCAGGGTCCTTATACTTCCCTTATTTTAAAGAATAACTGTGTATAAACACTACACTGTCCTCCAGTAACTTCTTCACAATCACTGTGTCTGACACATAGCCGTGAATGAGATGTTTAACTTTGACAACAACTCCAAACAAACCGCGTCTAACAATTCCAATTTCCTTAAAATCTTCATTCCAAAATTGCGGTAAATCAGTCACTTTATTTACCATAGCCTTCTTGGTAAAATAAGGCAACTTATAATTAAAAGCCATCTTCAAATCAGAAATTATGAATTATTTATCTGAAACCTTTGGCCGCCATGTATGATCAAATGTAAAATGAAAAAGTGGCGGGAAAACACGTCACCAGAACTTTAAATTTAATGATTAATGAATAGAAAGAGTTTTTTAGGGGGGAAAACAACGAAAAATTTTACGTTTAACAAAAACGACTTCTCCTCGACCATTAATTAATGGTCTATTCTGCTTAAAATTCAATGCAGGAGACTCAATTGCAAGAATTTCTCGAAGTATAAGGACCGCTAAAGGTTATATCTGCTACTGTCGCGTGATGCTGGTCCTGTATTTGTATACAGGGAACCATCACGCAACACACCTCGCGAATGGCTTCTAATGACAAGACATGTTGTGGATATAAACTTGGCTTATAGGATAATGAAAAGAAAAATCTATATGAATGTTGAGTATAATTTTCATGATTGTTGCACGTATCTAACACTGCAAGCTGTTTTTTCTTTACTCGGCAGATAATTTTCATGATCCGTGCACATTACAAAAATAAATGCCACTGTATCGATGAACAGTAAACAATTCAGCTTGCGGCATTCACACAGTGTAAATATGTTTTATTTTTCGGGTCTGAGTTTTCGAGACACCCAGTGGGTCTGAGTTTTTCGGGTCTGAGTTTTCGAGACACCCAGAGGGTCTGAGTTTTTCAGGTCTGAGTTTTTGAGACACCCAGAGGGTCTGAGTTTTTTGGGTCAAGGGCCCGTTTCTCAAAAGTTCTAGTAACTTAACGGGCCAAAGCCATGTTTTAAAATTGAAAATTTAAAGGATAGGAAACCAGGTTCTGGCTCATAAAGCAGTCCTTTCTGTTTCTTTAGCTGATAGTTTTATTGTATTATTTTCAAAACTTTTGAAATCCCTATCCTAAATGAAAACAGAACAGCTTTACGGGCCCGTTAAGTTACCGGGACTTTTGAGAAACAGGCCCCTCCTGGGGTCTAAGTTTTCGAGGTCTGAGTTTTCGAGACACCCCTTTACACTGACTGTTATCAAGATTCAAGGGATAAGGGCAGAAGTGAAAAAGAAAGAAGAAAATTCATCAAAAACTTTAATTGTATCAAGTAATAAATACCTGAGGTTTTGAAGAAATTAGTGGTACTTGTAGCTTGCTCAGCCACTGCAGAACTAACTTTCTGAATTTCTTGAACAGAAAAACAATAAAACAATAAATTTCAACATAAACAATGAATGGTCATAATGAGTTTCTATTTACAGATGCATATCACCTGTTGATTTGTAACAATACCTAGTCAGAAACATTAAAAATATATATATATTTCACACCACTAATTAATATTTGATTTCATAATTGATCTTCTGACATTGCATTAATTTGAGAAAACATCATCATTAAGAAAAATTATTATACAAATATGGTTACTTCCACTCAATTCCTAGCTAACATTCTGAAATTCTTGATTAATCAGTAACCATGCACACACTGATGTTGCAAACCTCAAAATGTCACCCCTCACAAACACAAACTTTTAATAGACAAAAATAAGAGACTTGGTCAAAATTGGTCAAGAAAATAGTGTAAAATTCAATGTTACAAAAACAGCAATTCATCAACTTTGAAGGTAGTTTTGAATCATACAAGAATAATAATGCATTACATGATAAAACCAAAATCGTAATGATGCTAATAACAGGGCGTAAAATTAACTTTTTTTCCGGTAGCCACTTGGTTCCTAAATATTTTAAAGTGGTAGCCAATTTCAAAAAGTTGGTGGCCATGATGACACACACACACAAAATTTTTTTACCCTGTCACTGTGCTAGATTTATCTTATCATAGCGATACAGTCACTCAAACATCACAAATGAGCCCGCTAAATTCGCACGAGCTACAGAGAGGACACTAGAATGGATCATATACAACTTTATAGGTTACCTAAATCCAAGATGGCGTTTAGTGACGGTAGATTTACATTCGATATCGTGCATGTGCTGCGTTTTGGAAACGAGCTTAACGAGGAACTTTGCTGCAGATTTATCTTTAAAAATCTTCAACAATCACTAGATCTCTAGGTAAGGTGTGATTAGAAATTCTAGTCGCCAATTTGGCGACTAATTTTCAGGATTTGGTCGCCAAAGTGAAAAATTTAGTCGCAATTGTACGCCCTGTAATAAATATTAATGATGGTAACAACAAATTGCTTCCTTCATAACATATTCGCAAGTTTGAACACAATACTAAACAGGAATAATATTATTGAGGTTTTTTAAATTGAAGTGACAGAGGACAAGGATACTAATTTGCCCCCAATTCTAAAATTAAGATCGGAGAAATTTTACCGTTTCTGTAGAAACAAGGTATATAGACATGTACTTATTGACTAAGTTTGATTGGGCTGAAGGGTAAAATATTTGGCTCGAAGTCATAACGTGTGGACCACCTTGCATTTGGTCTGTGCCTCATGAACAGCCAACTATTTTCCAGTCTAGCCCAAAAAAATTAATTAAGTAAGCATTTTTAGCTTATGGCCACCAAGTGTTAAAAATGTCAAGTGAACCTGAATACTCCAAAATAAACAGGGACTCTCAGCCACATGAGCACATAAAAAAATTCTGGAATCAAAACCTTACTTCCTTTATCTTTTTTATAATCATACCAAGATGCTTCTAATTCCTTAAAACCAAAACTTTTTCTTTCTCATATCTGTTTCCTTCTAAGTTTTAGCAAGAAACCGACATGAGGTCAGCAAGGTAAGTTGGCTTCTTGTGGACCGGTGTCACTGTGGACCTTCCTTCACAGATTTGGACCCCCTATTAAACTTTGCTTTTAGGGTTATATGATATGAATGATGCTTAGCATCATTTGTATCATATAACCCTAACCCGAAAACAACCCCAACCTTAACCCTAACACTAAACTCTAACCCTAACCCCAACCCTAACCCTAAACCCAAATCCACCAGCTGATCTGGACCGGGAGGGTCCATATCCGCTAGCAGATTCGGACTAGGGGTTCGTATCCGCTAGCATATTTGGACTGGGGGGTCCAAATTTAGGGGGTCCAAGTATGTTAGGAAACCAGCTCATGTCAACCTGTCTGGCCCTTCACATGTCAGCTTTTACTATGGTTTTTTATGGGATTGCAGGTCCGGGGCTGAACGGGTCATATGATAATAACTACCTCTCATATAGCTAGCAAGATTAAGTCCAGAGGTTTGGTAAATCCTAGCACTCTGATTGGTTCTTACTTGTATGCTAGGTCCACATTTTGTCATATGGACCATTTCCACAGAAAAAATTGCAGTCATAATTAAGCTATGTAATTTTGGTAGAGAAAGGAAGCAAATTCAAAATAAACAAATTATGACTGAGTGCCATGTCTTTACTACTTAGTAACTTCACTTCCTTAAGCTGTACGTGCTAAGGATTATAGGTCCTTGGTCAGTTTTATAAGGACCTATGGTCAATATTCCACAAGACAGCAAGGTCACTCTCAGTTAGTAAGAAGTTATTATGACAGTAACTATAACCAATCGTGAGAGCTATATGGGGGATATTGGCCCAAGGTCTATTAGGCAGTACAAAACAGCTGAGGGCCAATATTCCCCAATGATATGATTTACCTCAGGACGACCTTGCCATTATAATAACAAACATTTTTCACCTTTAGTTTGATTTGAATTATGTAAATGTACTCTTACTAAATTTTCTTTGTTCCTGTACAGTATTTGTAACCCTTCATCAAAATCATAGCTGCTAGTAATACTTAGCATTATATTTTAGTACTAACCTTTTACTGTAACCTTTTTGGTATCCAGGAAATTACATGCCACATGTACACTGTCAAAGATGTGAGTTATGCTGTAATTTCCACTGTCCTGGAGTGAAGCATTTTCCATCTGAACTCTCAGATGGGTGATATTACAATCAAACATGACCTTTTTGGAAAGTATGTTTAGATTTGGCTCTAAGTTTGAGATCCAGGTCAAACATTGGGAACCTTTCGTCTGATATGCAAAACTCTTTCCATCCCGGGAGAGGCGATAGCCTCGGAAGTTCACATCAGATTCCATCAAAGACTTGTCAAAGATGAGTTGGATTGTATCCCCTTCAGATATTGTTATTGATGACTCTGAAACTTCAAAAACAAAAAATTGAAATTCTACTAGTCATCACAATGAACTAAACATGGATTTGAAAACCCTCAACCATCCAGACCTATATATATTATAAAGTTGTATTTTTAAGTATAAGTATTAAGTATATTATAAAATTGTAATTTTTAAGTATATCGACACTGTGTATATATATCTGAAGAAGTTTTGAATAGTTAAATCTTATTATCTTATAGTATTATTTAACAATTATTCGCCTCAGGTTCGGTGAATATATTCGACAATATTCACCGAACCTGAGGCGAATAATTGTTTTAGTATAATTTCAGAGCTGAACAACAGGGAAATTTCTAAAATCATAACATTTTAGTAACATTTATTGACATTTTATTTTAACATTTTATATAAACCGCATAGAGCGGTTTATATAGTGTCATATAAGGAACCGCTCGACCAATCAGATCACTGGAAACTCTTTGCTCAGCTCTGAAATTATACTAATAATATATATTTATCATTAATAAGTTATTTAAGTAGTGTCCCCGATTAGTAGGCCTGAGGGCAAGCTAGAAGATGAGACACTTAAATAAAGTTGTTGCTGATTGACATGATTCTAGCTTCAATGGCATTACATATCCATGCCAGCCACCAAATTACAGGACTCTGGTTAAGTTTCAAGGATCCTTGTAATTAACAAATGGTAAACACCACAGCATACACTATTGAGTTATGGATTCACGCAGGAGGTTGCTAAGCACAAAAGAAGCGTAAGAGTCGCTCGAGGCGATAGCCGAGTGCGACTCTAGCTTCTTGAGTGCTTAGCAAACCTCCCAAGTGCATCCATAACTCAATAGTGTACGCTGTGGTGTTTACCATTTGTCTTATAACACAACATTGATACATTGTAGCTAAAGAGTTCCCTTTTATATAAGAAATCTTATGTGACCAGAAATAACAAGCGCGTATGGAAAAATAGTCTTTGCATTTGCTCGCATCAGCAGCGTACACCCATGGGAAAATGGGGGACGCTAAATTGACCAATCAGAGCACGCGCTTTACTTTGGTTATGTTATAAATGAAACTTGTGGTACTCCACACAAATTAGGCTTTAAATTTTCAAAGGTAAGTGATTAATCATAATGAACATTTGACTTCTTCCAATATTATCATTAACACTATAAGCAGGTTGTAGACTACTGCAACTTATAATAATAAACAAGAAAAACTATGGCTTAGTTTTTACAGTTAGTAAAATGTTTCATCTATTTTCGTTTCTCAATCAAATAGCTAATTCTAGGTAAATGCTTGACAGGGTGAGTCCATAAAATGAAAGAAACACAATTTTCTGGAACACTTACGACAAGTCAGGTTAGCATCAGTGACATTTGAATTCTCAGTTGCTGTTGTGCCTGAGAAAAGAAAAAAGGGAGTTCAATAGGTTATTCATAAGCTTAAAAATAAAAACAGGTAAATGGTAACATATGGGGAGCCATTTGTGTCAGAAATACGAATTGCTAATGATGAAACTTGATTACAGCAATGTGGAGGAGGTCACCACTGGAGGCTGCCAAGCTGCAAACCCTGTCTTCCTTTCGTCTCTTGACAGCCTTTGGCAAAAGTAATTTCACAAAAAGAAGTTACAAAAGGCCCATGAAGGTGAAAAGATACTGTTAATGAGTTGATTGACATTTTATTTAAGTTAATTATTGAGATATTGAGACCAAGATGTAAATTAGATAATTATGCAATTTTCCGAGCTTTCTTCTTGATCCTCATAGATTTTGTTTGTCTCAAGTCAAAAGTTATAATACCATAAACACATAGGGTTGGTTGTTTAAATGAAGTCTATTAGTTTAAGACATTACTTAAGGCAAATACATGATTTAAACATTGTTTCAACAGACAACAGTTAAACAATGTGTAAATTACATTATTATAATACAGCTGATTCATGTTTTTCACAGTCAAGGGCTAAACTGCGTTATGGGGGAATGCATGGCCTTTTGAGTGATTTGCTTGTACATTTTGAAGGTTTTGCCCAAACATGGCCTCAAATCCGGCCGAAGGACAGATTTTAATGAAGAAAACCTTTTGTTGGTGGAATCAGGAAGGTTAATCTCAGATATAGAAAGTAAAGCATATGACAATAAGACTTTGACAAAGAAGGCAAAAGCAAGGGAGGAAATTGAGAAAAAGATATAACTCCCAAAATGCAAATGGGATGAAATGGAGTAAATCAAATTAAAAGATGCTGGAGGCAGTTGCAACCACATTTAAAGAAAGGAAACAATCCGAAGTGTGCCATTGTTTCAAGAATAACAATAGTATTCTCCAGGGCTGTGTGCAGTCCTAAGTGCAGACATCCTGTGAATAATGGCTGCATGCAGAAAACACTGTTACACCAAAAGACCCAGTCATATAAAATCTCAGAGCAGTTAAGACTTGCTGCATGATTGTCAATGCTGATTGGCAGACCTCCTCCTGTTTAATGTTTGAGATCATGCTCTAATTAATCTTCGAATGAGGTCTACAACTGAGTCCTCACTGAAGTGATAAGTTGCCAAATTTTCTAGATTACAGATGATGTCTACTGGCTTCCTACCATAACTGTCCGTGATACAGTAATCCGTATATCTTATAGTGGCTGGTAATGAAAGTGCCTCATAAACAGCGTCTAACCCAACCTCCAAGCAGTTCTAACTCGCCACTTTTCTGGGGTGGTAAATGGAAGTTGCGTGACATGACACTGATGCATTCGCGGTTTGGTAGAAATTGAAATAGGAGACGCGATGATTAGAGTAATAGGTTTTCTGGAGAGAGTGTTGGTAGTTGTGATGTGGTAAACGTTGATGAAAAACAATAAAACTAGGATTTGACGATTAAGAGTAGAGTGTACCCCAAAAGTTCGGTCCAGTGGTTGTACAAGGTCTAAACACGGTTGTGGACGATCGGTGTTTACATAATTGATTTCCACAGTTTAAGCATGGGTTGGACGGTGATTTTCATAAACGCTGTTAAACTTCGCTTCAATAAATTATTGGCCCACAGTATGGTTCGCCTATGCTTAAATTATGCTGAACCTCCATCGCTTATGTTGTTGCACAACAAACGCCGTTGTAAGATTCTAATATTTGAAAGCGCTAAATGAAAATCGCTGGACCTAGCTTGCATGTTCTGAGACAGATCTGTAGCGCTAAATGTCAGTCCTAATTTTAGTATTCATTGATCACTCGATAGTATTATCATCTGTGTTATTGCGTTTGAAAGACAGCAGTCGTAAAAATGTCAATCGCTTCTGTTACCACCGATCATTTATCTCTCCCGAATATGAATCATATGGTTCGAACATGTCAACAAAGACCCCGAGACGTAGCAAACCACAAAGCTAAAAAGATTTTCGAGAAATACGCTGACACATAATGTTCCGAAAACAACAGTCGTTAGCCACTGTTAATGATCTTAATCCTTCGTTAGTGACAGTACATTACATAAATCTCCGTGATAGACTCATTTTACAAACGACCCCACAAGTTCATGTAGCTTTAACACTCATCGTTTTAAAATAAAGGCTATCTATCTGTGACTAATGGAGCATACATCATCGTGCACTAGCTTCAACTAGCCTAAATTTCATCGAAAAGGATATTTCATTCCGATCTAGTAGAAGATGTCAAAGGGACGCGTTTAAAAAAGTGTTATTGACCATAATCTTTTCTTACCTAAAGTGAGTGATAGCAAACAGAAGATGAAACACTTTGAAGCAAAATACATCGTGGGTCACCTTACACGCGACCGTAGGCGTGAGTATATTGCACCATATTGGGTAGATGTTACACTTTCACATGCTTGACTGACCACGTGATCGTTCTGTTTGTCAAGCCTGGAATGTCCTTTTTTAGCCCCAAACCCTCTCCAAGGCTTCAGTCGGTACTACACCATTACCATCGTACTTTGGGTTTTTCGCAAGCCTCAATTTGTCAGTAGAAGTCCTTTTGCTCAGCAGACTCGAACCAAACAGGGCCCGGCGATATCGATAATATCGACCGGGCTAAATGGCGCCCCAGTCCCTAAAGTATGAACGAGGTTTTAATCCAAACATGTAGAATTTTTTGCCCCGAGGCAAAGAAGTATCTCTTTTAGCCACGACATATTAAATATTTTCCCGTACAGTAACCTTCTCAAGTCTGTCATCAAAACCGCAAAATCGAATGTGTAATGGGTAGATCTGTGGGCTCAACCAGTGCTCAGCTGATTATAAGCACCGAGTCACAACGAAATCCTAACGTGAGGCATCAGTCTTCACATTGTCCATTATTGTCTCACGATCATGTTCACAAACAAGATCCTCGAGGACTTTCATACCGAAAAGGGAAATTCCCGAAAACTTCCGGTCTTCTTCCGACCTCGGACGGTTCCGTAAGCTTCTTTGAGTCCAAAAGCCATAAAGGAAATTTTGTCCTCAATCTCCTCGAAACTTCTCGATCGCTCTTTCCGTTATTACAGACAATGTCAAAAAAACCCGGCGCGGCTGTGTAACTTCTCATGTTTTGCATCGATGTAGCCAGCTCTCAATCGTTCCTATGCCGTTATTACAGACAAAAGGCAAAAAAGTAACGGCTTCGCACGTAACTTCTCGCATGGCGTGCATCAACGTAGCCTGCTCTCGATTGTTCCCGTGCCGTTATTACTGACAAAGGCGAAAAAGTAGCGGCTGCGTAACTTCTCTTCATTTACATCGCTCGCAGCACATGCAATTAGAGCAATATGATCTCGAGACCGAAATAATGATTATCGTTACTTCTCAATTGGCACCAAATTAATGATTATGGTAATTTCATGACATGCGTTCTTGACGCTTTAAAATGAAGAGGAGGCTTCAGTTCCACACTCTTACAGCATCCAACATGGCGGAAGAAGGTGCGTTCAGTTGTGATGGATTATTTTGTGAAAGTCTTTACTTCAGTCGCTACCGTAACTCTTACTTTGCCAATTTAGAATCAATCTTTTCCTCGACCCTTTTTAAGCTGTAGTCTCATTAATGATAAAGTATTATCGTTTGTCTCACGATGTTGTCACTTTTGATGTGAATCGCGACGTTTCGACAGTCTGCATACTGCTTGTCTTCCTCAGTCTTACTCTCATCTAATTATTCCTAGGGGAAAACCGAAAGAGAAAGCTGCCCTCAATGTCCGAGCTTCTCAGTAAAGGGAAAGAATTGTTGGGTTTGTCAAAGAAGAAACAGCGGAAAGCTCGACAGTATGAATTTGCTAGTGACCCCGTTTCAGGACTTCGTAATAATAAGGGAACATACTCTGGTCAATCGAAAAGAAGACGAAAAGATACAAATTCTATCCTTGAAACCTCAGTTCCTCATGAACGTGATGGTAAGCGTATCTTCCGGTGAATCATCATGTCAGCTTTCATGAATGAACATGCCACATCAACTTTTTCTCCGCTCAAAATAATTTGTTAGCTCTGAGTCGATCGTGTTTCTTCTTTATCTGAAGACCTTTCAGAGAATGTGAGTGCAAGTTATGGACATGAAAGTGCGGATCAAACCACGCGCGCGTCCAGTACAGTAGGAGGTTTGTAATCATCAATATCGAGGTTGATGTTAATGTGCGCTTCTGTGGCGGAGTTACTTGTGGAGTAATTCAACTAACCTTTTAACCCACTAAGAGTGACTAGCTAGCATCTAATTTCTCCTTACAATATCAGGCCCAATTCACACATGAAGGTAATTAGATAAAGGAAATGGTCACCAACTAGTGGGAAGCTGTGGATTATGAAACAATGTCTCCTCATCAGCCTCTATGGGAATGTGTAGGGGACAGTAACGAGAACATCAGCCTCTATGGGAATGTATAGGGGACAGTAAGGAGAACATGTATACTGATGTGAGGGTGGGAAGGGATAATGTCAGATTATTTACGTGGTGGCTCATAGGTCTAGGATAGAAAATAAATACAGTAGGGTCACTCAGTCCCACATTACTTTAGTTATAAAAGGTCGGAGTTGTTGTGGCAAGGCAAGAGGAATTTAAACCTCCTTAAGTCGGTTGGAGGGTGAAGAAATTTTGTTGCTAAAAACCTGATGATCTAATCATACATTTCCTTGAACAGGGATGTCCGGTGCTTTTGGCTTAACCCTCTAACCTCTAAGAGTGATTAGCACCTAATTTCTCATTAAACTATCATCCCTAGAACACACACCTAGGTCACAAGAATAAAGGAAATGATCATCAACGCAAGAGGCTCTTTATTTTGCAACAATTCTCCTTGACAGCACCTTAGGAAATGTAAAGAGCATAGTATGGAGAGTTTGCATACTGGTGTTCTGGTGTAAAGGGTTAAAGCTTCTTTTAGTTCTAAGTGTAACAATATGATTTTACACTTTCTATTTTGTTGTCATAATCATTGTCCTTGTTGATTGTATTTCCTGAGCTGTTACTACAACATAAACATGTTTTTGTCATTTTGGTAAAGGAGAAATGAAAAAAATCCTGCTGGACGCACATGAGCTTTTGCAGAGGTTGCAAGAAAGCAACCCACCAAAAAGACAAAATTGGGCAGAAAGGCAGACACTCTTGACTGAAAGCTGGGAAGAGCAACGGTCATCAATATTTAAAGAATTACTGGAAGCCACTTATGCTGTTCCTGAAAATATCATGTGCAGCAGATGCTTAGATAAAGCTGCAGTTGTGAGATGTGACATGTGTTCCACCATGCGACACTTGTGCTCTGAATGTGACCAGCAAGTTCATGAATGCTGGCCATTTCATGACAGGGATGCTATAGTTAATGGGCACTATTTCCCAATACCTACAACAACGACATGGAGCAGTAGTGGACAGTGGGAAATAGTTGGTAATCTTTCAGTTGTTTACAATGTATTTGTATATTCGTAGGATCAAGAAATTCCTCATTGATTTTTTCATTATACAGTGCTTGATACATAGAAATAGAGTGTGATGTATATTGAGATGGGAAAAAAGAGAGATTATACTTCATCCCTACAAGCCTGTTATGTGCTTACTTACTCGATCATCAGAGGATTTTGTAACAAAATACCCTGATGAGTGGGTAAACAGCCTTGTAGGGATGATAGTATAGTCTCTTAGAATTTTCTTTATCTCAATGTATGTATATATGTATGTATATATGTGTGTGTGTATATGTATATGTATATATATATATATATATATATATATATAAATACATAATGTCTGCAGTTAGATATAGCTCTTTTGGCATACAAATTGAGCACTTTGGGGTGAGTCATTGCCACTAGCATTGCGCTTAGCTCACTAGGCTTTCCTAGTTTGAGCACTCTGGCATGGCTCAGACGATATCACAAATGTGGGATCGTTCGGGGTAACCATATCGGTTCTCCCCCATCCTAGCATCAGCACTGCACTGATGAGGCCCAGAAGGCCGAAACAGTAAGTCCAGAGTGTCTGCAGTTAAATACATAATTGTATATACATTATACATGCACCCATATAAACATACACATATATGCATAGATATGTAATCTATGTATATATAAACATATATTTATATATGTGTATATACACACTAAGTGTGGTGGATTTTCTTTCCTTCTTTTCTAGCCAAAACTCTACCTCTTAGAGACCTTTGTTGCACTACGTGTGGCGGAAACTGTGAAACAGACATTATTCTACCTAATACTCACTGCATTTTGGTCTCCCTTCGAGGTATTGACTAATATGGATTTTCGTGAGACATTCCTGTAAGATTAATTGTATGGAATTTAAAGAAATATTTTTACATTGAATTTGTTGGTGATACAATTTGCAATTACCAGTTTGCCCTTCTTAACAGACTTTATAATTCTACAGTACATATATTTCAAAATTTCAGGTCGGTTTGATGTAAACCATAGAAGATATAAGTGCCTTCAGTGTGGGAAAATGCTTTGCACCTCAGAACCACTTGTCATCGTCCAGTCTGGCTTTTGGCCAGGGAGTATCAAAGATATGACTTATGTCTTTGATAAGGAGCTTTTCTTATTCTGGGACATTCTTCAGAAGCAGCTCCCTGGAGTGTCTGAAGGTGCATTTCTCAAGTCACTTGAGCTCTTTTCAAAGCGGAAAGGACGTGTGAGTATTTTTATCAGAGGACACTGCCCTTCAACATCTAATTCTGGTTTGGAAGTTTTGTAAAGAGGAGAACAGCTTGTGGAAAATATTGTCACTTTTAATTATATTAATTAGCACTACTAATGCTATAAACAAATCTTCAAGTTAGAATCCCAAAGAGCACAACTTATGTGAGCATCATTTATTTTATAAGACCTCTGAATATAGATAGGTTGCACAATCATTGCTAAAATTTTCATATCCATAAACAAATAATAGCCCTGTTGATGTGGAGAGTCGTTGAGCCAAAGAAGTCTTAATCAAACTTAACTTTATCACTTATTTTACTGTAGTATGGTGCAACAGAGAAAACATGGATATTTGGTTACTGTTTACAGGTTGCAACTGTTAATGCCACAGCCTTCAGAGTGTCATTTAAGGAGTGGAAATATTGTCAAGTTGAACTTGATAAACTGCGGTGCATTGACTGGATGGAATGCCCATCATGTAGCCAACATCAGCACTCTGTTCATGTTGATGGGAACATGAAACTTTACCGTTTTAAATCTGCAGGGATGTAAGTTCCAGATATTAATTTGAAACTCAAAGACAATTTGTTTCTGCTTAGATTAATGAGTTTGATTGTTTATCAACCGCAATATTTGGGTAGTTGGCTCGTTGTACAATCAACATCGGTTGGAGTTGTGCAATGAAATCATCATTACCAGACGGTTTCAGTATTACCATCATCCTCAAGTTGTAAATCATGCTAACTTTCTTCATAATTGATCTCTGAACAGTATTTTTTGAGGGATCAATACTAATCCAAATTCAAAATGATTCTAAAGTACCATTAGGTAACACTACTGAAGAAGCTTGGTAAGTTTGGACATAAGAAGAGCCTGTACCACTATCATACACTCATCTTTACACCGGAGTGCATGTAGAAGACTTGGTTATATGTATTAGGTTATTAAAGAATATCTATTTACATTTGTATTCAGAAGGAAAAGAGAGTGTTACTATGGAGAAACCTTTGTGGTCTCAAATGAGAAAGTTGATAGTCACATTCATAAGGTCTATCAAGGTTCAAAGCAAAGGGTAAGAGCTGTGAGCATGTGTAATCATTAAGCATCTACTAGATTTAAAAAGGTACATGCAATGTTCATTTTGGTTTCTTATAGGCAATGTTTTGTCATAAAACGTAACACAAGGTACAATCAAAGATACTGTAGTTTACATGTGGAAATTATAGTCATTAATTGTTATTTGAAAAAAATTCTATGGTTTGATTCAGCATCCATTATTGTAAGGCAAAGACTTGTCAATATCTCTGATACTCTACTCACAGAGCAATTAATGCTAACTTAAAGGTAGTATCATGTAGCAATATTATTGGACCAAATCTCTTGAAACCTACCTTTTGCTATTAAAACACTGGCAGGCATTCCTATTAAGCAATAGGATGTTTAGACATATGTTACTAAGTTACAACTTGTTGATTTTTCAACAAGCATCAGATATCTATACACTGTACACTTGGATGTACATTATTTTTAATCCAGAAATCAGATGAGCAGGGAAAGTGTGGAGAGTCCAACTGGCGAGCAGCAGGAAATACTGTCAAAAAACGGAAGAATCTGAGTGAGTGTGGTCTGGAGATTGCTGGATGTAGGCATGGTTTGGCACAACATGCCATCAACATGATGTATGGAGAAGTTTATGGATATGCCCATTATCTCCAAGTGAACTACTACGTTCCCAAGAATGTGGAGTTCTTCTGGTACGATGTCATCTGCAAGTACTGGCCCTGGTTAAAAAAGAATGATCTGGCAACTTCCAAGAAAATGAGTCCTGCATTGTCAGTTATGCATGCAAAAGCTCATGATTGGTCTTGTCAGGTACTGGTATGATTATGTCCAATTTTGCTTGCATATGAATTCTTTTACATGAATACAATTTGGTTTTGTTCTAATCGTGAAATTTTTCTGTGTCCTAATTTATATCTGCTGGATAGCATTCTGTGTACGTCAGTAAGTGTAATTTTCATGTAGGTCTTGTGGGGTGGCCGTTGGCAGAGTGGGGCAGCTGCAACTACTGGGGAGGAGGTTGAGCACATCAATAGCCATTTCTCAAGATTAGGCTCTTCTACAAAGCATATGCTTCCTGAAGGTACATCACCCAATTTCCATCCACAAAATGGTGTCAGCAGTTAGAGGATGCTAAATGTATGTTCTGTAACAAACTCCTATTAGCAAAGGTACAAGGTGACACACCAGAGGGTTTATTCTAGTGCAATGTACTACCCTGTATCCAAGGAACCAAAACAGCGTGATAACAGCAAAATTTCAAATGCTGAATTGACTAAGGTTTCACAGAGAAACTTTAGATAAATGGTAAGAACTTGGAATGGTTGTAGTGTTGCTGGTTGGTCTGAAAATTTCTTTTCATTGACAATCTGACAGGTAGGGAGGAACTTCTCACTGAGCATTCTTTTTATTGGAACAGACGGAAAATTGAAGGACTTCCTGGCTCACTTGCAAAACGATATGCCAAGGTATAAAGTGCATTTTATTTCCTATGCAGATTTGAGTGTTGCATTTGTTCTTCCACTCATTTGGTTCTTGGTTATGAATTGGAATAACAACGGTAGGCTATAATTATCAATTTCGACTTGTGACCCTTCTGCTTCTCTGGTTTCAGGCAGAGAATCAGCTCAAGCAGGTGAACAAAGAGATGGAAGAGCTGTTGAAAAATCGTCTAATGAACCAAAGAGATGTGTGCCTAGAAAGATGGAAATCCGATGTTTATCAGGCCGCAAAAGGTTAATTTATACACATGGGCCACTGATATAATTTACAGTTGTTTTTCCATTTTTATCACTGATCTGATTGTTGCTGCAGTTACTTGCGTGACCTTCTGAATAGATTTTTCCATCCCAGGAAATATTGCTGAGACAGTTTAGCTTCTATGCAATTCTTTAAATTAGTTTAAAAAAAAAAAGATAGTGGCAAGTATAACCATATCATGTTGGCATCTCTTGTGTCCCTTGAAGCCTACTGCCTCTCAAAACAGAGGAAAAATGGAGAATAAACACCGTTCATAAATGTAGGTCTACATAATTTGGAGTACCTTAACTGTTTCGAATATCTAACAGGTTTTTAACTGCATGGTAATTGTTCTGTTTTTCTTTTTTGTTTGTTTATCTATTTTCAAATTTGATCAGAGGACGAAATTTCCTACCTAAAAAAGCCTCAACTATCTGACGAGGAGAAGCTATATCTGTGTAATTTGCTGACATTGCAAAACTGCACTCCGAAACAAAAGTTGCTTCTTGAGACTGCCGATCACCTGTTTGGGAAGAAGTTCCGAGAGCTTGAAGCTAAACCTTGTGACAATGTCAGTGTTGGTGAAGTCGTGTTAATTGAAAAGGGGGTTGCATATTTCCAGAAGCAAATGGAGCATTTCCACCTCTCGATTACTCAGTTGGCATTTAATATGGGAAAGCTGGCAGGTGACTTTTGTTTCAATATAAAGATTGTTAGATCTAAATACTCGTATGGAATGCCTCAGTATTTGTAGTTTGCTCATTGTGAGTGCCCTTTCTCCTGTTAATGAAGTTATTCGCAGTAATACTTGTTCAATGGTATGCTTTTTCTGTAGATGGATCAAAGCAACGTCAAAGGCTACGCACAAAAATATCGGCAGAGAAGACAAAGCTGGAGCAAGTGATTGCTAAATACAATCGACTTTCAATCGCTGATTCTGTCCAACTGCATGAGATAGAGAATGGTACATTTCCTTGGAAAGCCGACACAGATACACCGTTTTGCACAGGTGTACCAATCCGTACAAAACGGTTGGTTGTTGAGAAACAGATGGAAGCATCCAGGTTTCAAGAGGAAATACAACTTCTCGAAAAGGAAATGCTACGATTCATGAAGTTCTACAAGAACAGTCTTTTACCATACTTGTTCAAAGAACAGGAGAAACTGCAGGAAGTGTTAAAAGGTAGTTTAATTGCCCGTTTGATTGGTCTGCTACCTTTGTGATCACTTTTTGCCCAATAATTGACAGAAGTGGATGAGTAGATGTAAATAAACCGATTGTAACACGATGACATTCGAGTTCAAACCACACATCCAATTAGACACCTGTGTAAAAATTCGCATTTTTGTTTTATCGACCCATCTATTCTAAAACACATACACGCCCAATCTGTAGGTCGGTCCGTCAATCACTAATTGCCACAGTTCACCAGATTTTGTTCTCTCTGTAGGCGTGTAAGTCATAATCAGTAAAGTGACAAATTTTCAGGGCCCTCAGTGCACATTTCCATTGAGCTGAGAAGTCATGGGTGCACTTTGTCATGTCGATTCTTTGGAGTTATTAGACGCTACTTTTTTTGTTTCATACAGTATGTGTGAAAGATGGCAACAGAGGACTGGGTATTGAACCGGAAAGATCTTCGGAGGAGATTTCGGTAAGTGGCGAGATATACACAGTACAACCAGGTGGACAATCGGACATGGTTGGCCTTGTTGTAGCAGGTCCATGCACTCAAGTGTATTTCTAATGTGCGTTATTTCTACTGAACTAATATACTGTTTGTGTGGTAAAATTAGATAGTTGGGTTTTTAAGATAATATTCGCAAATGTCACTCCTGTTATGCTTTCTGTGTCCCACAAATCTGTAGATTCGTCGGTACGCCACCGCATCAACCCAGAAGCCAGTCATAATGGCAAAACTTGCCCTTATCAAGGAGGGTATGAATTTCGCTACGAAACAAATCGCCGCTGGAATAAGTGCGTTTGCTCCTGTGTTAACTGAAGAGCTAGATGTTTTTCGTAAGTATCTCCTTACGCACGAGGTAGAAGAGGAGGAAGACGTTGATGACGAAGAAAGCTTGAACGGTGATGGAGATGGAGATGAAAATGAAAACATTATTGAGCTGATCGGTGGTAATGCCAGTGACTTGGCAGTCGGAAGCGCAACTGGAAATCTTATCCTTCAGGCACTTAGTACTTTAAGTGTACCGGTGTTGGATTCTGTATTCCCAGAGGTTCTAAC
This sequence comes from Stylophora pistillata, assembly GCF_964205215.1. Taxonomy (NCBI): domain Eukaryota; kingdom Metazoa; phylum Cnidaria; class Anthozoa; order Scleractinia; family Pocilloporidae; genus Stylophora; species Stylophora pistillata. Next base: position 28,010,091 of record NC_142527.1, on the reverse strand, counting down.
TCCGGGTGTGTCTTGCTGGAAATTTCCAAAAGAAATAAGTCAAGGCCTCTACAAAGGCAGAAACGGAAGTAATGCCTGTAGCCTAATTAGTATCCTTTTAGGATATGCTTTAAGTTTCCAGAAAGTTGCGCCCCCGGAGTGCCAATCATGTATTACAAGTGCCATCGTAGACGTATTGTGCATTTGCATCGAAATTGGCAACCGAGTTTACGATTTCTTTCGGGAGAGTTTACCTTCAAGGTACCTCTCTATCCAAGAGGCTGCTAGTGTGCTAGAGATGTGGTGCACGATGGATGTTGGTGACAATTTACCTGTGCGTTTAAAAGACCACCACGTGATGTCTACTGTCTCTGGTCAGTTAAAAGAGGCCATCTCGTCGTGCAATGCGTTCACGGCGTTTCTTATTCTTAACAATAAAACTTCTTTGTTTTATTTCACTGGTAGTGTCGTAATGTATATTGACACTCACTGCCATGGCCCAAGCGGTGCCGTAGTAGTCGTAGCTGAGGAAAAGGAGCTTGACTCGTTCTGTACCAATGTATGGGAACTAGAATGCAACGACGAGTCTACTTACGGAAACTTGGTATTTGTTGATTTTTGATACTGTATTAATAAAAGAAAAAAGTAGCTCCAGTAGTACAAAGTGCCACGGAAAGAAGCAGAGGACCATGTAAATAAGGATTACACAGTGGAACTTAAGCGTATAAGGCTTTTTTTTTAAATGTGTGGCTAGTGGCAACTGAACTCAAATTGAGAACTCTTTTGTTACCAAACAACATTCTAAGGTACTTAAAGCATAATTTTAAACATGGATTTTTACCATATCCTTCTAACAATTTTTCCATGACTCATACTCGAAAGAAAACCAATGTACCTTAGTGAATTAAATTTATCCTGCTATGTATCCTCTGTGAAAATGTAAAGATTAAAGCAAGCGTGTTCGTCAGATGTCTGAAAAACGAATCTAGTTTAGAAAAAAAGATTCTGAAACATTTGCAAATATTAAATTGGTCTATTACTTACGTATTCAGCGTGTGCTTCGTGATTGTAAACATGCAATTTTGCTGATAAGTGAAAAGTAGGAGCCAAAATGGACGGAAGGGAGAATATTCTATTAGTTGATCTGCTAAACCTGCGAAATCTTTCTTAAATCCAATTTCCTGTTAAGTGAATAATAAATTCTAAAATAGACACTTTGGAAGAGTCTGAGCGAATCAATCTCATTTTATTAATAAAATATGAGTCCCAAAATTGACCATTCGAGAAAGAATCTATTCATGAGCTGATGTGCGAAACTCGCCTAACCCCCCCCCACCTCCACCCCTAGCTCCCCACCTCAATTTGCTGGTAAATGAAAGATAACTCCCAAAACACACAACATGGAAAATAATCTATTATTTGCTGCGCCAAAATCGCATAATCAACCCCTATTTTGCTGGTAATTGAACAATAACCCAAAACATTCACAACTAAAAGACATCTATTAGTTCATGTGCTAAACACGCCTATTCCATTTCATTTTGATTATAATTAAAGAAATAGGACACAAATTGTACATAACGTACTAAAATGAATATTTTATCTGATGTACAAAACACGCGTAATACACTCCATTTTGCTGGTAATTGAAAAATAGGATACAAAATGTTCATAACTAAAACGAACCTTTCAGCCGATGTGCTAAACTCGCGGTATTCATTCAATTTTACTGGTAATTGAAAAATAGGACAAAATGTACATAAATAATAAGAATCGTTTAGTTGATTTGCTAAACTCGCGTTATTCATTCCATTTTGCTGATTATTGAAAAATAGAACACAAAATGTACATAAATAAAAAGAATCATTTAGTCGATGTGCTAAACTCGCGTTATTCATTCCATTTTACTGGTAATTGAAAAATGGAACACAAAATGTGCACAAATAAAAAGAATCATTTAGTTGATGTGCTAAACTCGCTTTAACCATTCCATTTTGCTGGTAATTGAAAAATAGGACAAAACGTACATAACTAAAAAGAATCTTTTAGTTGATATGCTAAACTCGCTTAATCCATCCTATTTTGCTACAATGAAGAAAAACGAAAAATTCAAACAAACCATTTCTCTGTGTACTGGAAGTTAATGCGACTCCAACTGTTCTGTCCTGCACTCTATTGTTCCACGTTCATAACTAAAATTAAACTACTGGTTGATGTGCTTAAATCGCATAATCCACCCCATTTTTCTAGTAATTAAAAAACATAGGTCCCAAAACGGAACATATACAAAAGAGTTACTTACTTCGCGTAATTCACCCCATTTTTCTGATAGTGATAATAAATAATAATTTTTTCAATTTCTATATATGACTGTCAATGAAATATGGGACCCAAAAGGGACATTACGAAAAATAATTTATTAGTTGGTGTGGTAAATTCGCGAAATCCATCCCGTTTTGCTGGTATGTGAAAAATAAGAACCACATTGATAATACTTGTCCATCATTTATCAATTTTTGTTGGTTAGTGTATTTTTTTTATTTATGAGTTATTACTAATCAAAAATCGATTAATTAGTCAAATTATAAAGTAAGTATTAAATTGTCAATCTGTTAAATTTTTAAATAATTGACATCAATTTATTATTACTCACGAGGTATTTATCAGTTTGTTATTAATCAAATTGTTAATTTCTATTTATGTAGTTTTCAATTATTTATCTATTATTATGATAACAAAATTTAACAATTGGTTCATGCTTTAGCGTGCACTATCGAGTTATGGAGCACGCGGGAAGTTTGGAGAGCACGAATGAAGCGTAAGAGTTGCCCGCGGCGATAGCCGAGGGAAACTCTAGCTTCTTGAGTGCTCTCCAAACTTCCCACGTGCTCCATAACTCGATAGTGCACAGCTGAAAGCATGGAACAATTGTTTTAGAACATAGCCGGTGGAATTGTGCAGCAAATCCGACGCGAAAAACGGACAACAATATCAGTTGAAGCGAATCGTGACGGCGCCGAGCCGAGTCTCCTTTTCCTTTGTTTTTCTCTCTTTCTGCCTCATTTAAGAACTCTAGCCCAAGGGAAAAGGTCGAAACATTGTCTTCGTTTTCGGACTAGTAGGCCGAATTTCTGTTTGTACCCATTATTGTCGCGAAATATATTATCTTTCCCCGCGCTAACAATGGCCGCTCGCGCGAAAAGAAAAATTTCTGGCGAAGTCGGATTTGCTGACGCTATCAGCGTGCACTATCTGGATTTTTAGCACGCTCACGTATAATGAATTTGATTGCGCAACTCTGCTAGCTATGTTCTAAAATGCATTAGTTTGCTATTCAATGTTTTTAAGGCATCAAACCATTCAATTAAAGTTATTAAATTGTTGAATTGTTATCGAGGCAGTTGTTTATAATTACTTAATTATTTCTTAAGTATTTATTAATCAATTTACATATTAATGTGCATGTATTATTTAGTATATATTAACTTAGTTATTGAGTTAAAGCATTTAATTATTCATCTATGCTTTTTGGGCATTTCATTTTTAATATCTTTTTTAAAAAGGAAAAAGATATCTACTTAAGAGATCGAAAAGAGATGAGGGAAGCATGGAAAATTTCTAGCAAAGGTAAGCCAACATTTCTAATGAGTACTGAGAAATGTTATTTAGGGTGTCGCAGCTGTTTATAACAATTTTTTTCAAGCACAATTAGCTTCAAGCACCAGACTCTTGCAATCGCTGGACAAATCCACAGATACAAATTGTAAACAATACGAGGGTTTTTGTGGAATTTAAGTAAGGAGCATTAAAGTGTATTCAATTCAATTTCGTCATTACTATCCAGAGATATCTGTGGTGCTGTTCCAAATGAGTTCTCTGAGTAACTTCATGTAACATTGAAAATTTAAAGGGGCGCCGACTGAGGGACTATGCTCAAGAGATTGGATAATCATATCTTTAAGGACAACAAAGGTGTTATTAGTGATCAGCCACATATCCATGCATGTTTTGGAAAGTTTGCCGAAGCCTAGACTTGTTGCCTGGATGTTAGAAAAAGGTCATCCATTTCTCTTAACACCCAAAAATTATCCACTACACTTTAGTGTGTATCGTTCCAAGGTTGGAACAGATAGAAAGGGAGGGGGAACGGATATCACTCACAACACTGATAAAAATTGATTACAATGGACATGAAGAGGGAAAGGAATCAGAATGGAAAGTGCAAATGGCTGTCAGGTGAAGAAAAGGATGAGAGCCACTCAAATGAAGTACTTGTGGAACGACATGAATGCATCATCTCTGGGGATGGCATTAATTGCGTTGGGCGTGCTATCACGGGAACATGTTGTGTCAGTGTCAAGTTCAAATTCAGAACAACTGCTTGTCGATTGACTCCCACGTATGTCAATGTGATGATGGGCCCATCTGATACTTAATACACAACACCTCATTAGATGGGATGATTTTTGTTTCAAAAGCGATCACGAAATTAAAATGAAGGTTGGTTGGATTTCATCGGTCGAGAGTTGTCAGGTAGTGTTCAGGAAAATGCCTTTTCCCACCTTTCAAGATATCTAGGTACTAACATCATAAATATTCAACCATTTTTTTATAGGATAAGGACGCATTATCTCAACCCTGACAAAGGTGCCTTACATGTGGTGCAACACAAAGAGGGAGCTGTCAATGTTCTGTTCGTCTGGAAACATTAGATGTCTTCTGCTGACACCAGTCTTCATAGGCATACAACTGCAGAAAGTGTATTCATTTTGCTGGTAATTGCATCCAGTGTTTGTTTTGATGTCTTACCCAGTGACAGATGCCAGGAGGATTACAGAACACCCACCCTACCTAAAATCACTCTCCTCTGTGAAAGAATGTGTGAGAAACATCACCGATTGAGTTCAGATGTACAACTGATGTATGAACTCTCAATAGTCCTTCTTTTGGATGTCCACTTACATGAAAGAGAAGGAAGACTTTCTAGACCGGTTATGGTTTGAGGTTGTACCTTAGCAATCCCATATGTGACTTAAAACAGTTGAACTTTAACTTTATTTTTATTTAGACACGGTAAATCTATCAGATAAAATAATAATATTATTACAATCTATTATTACAGTTACAATCTATTTTAATCTATATAAACATGATCTAAAATTTAAAAGTGAAATAGAAAAAAATAAAGAAATTCTGCTTTACATAGATGCCGTGTGTGTTTTGCCGATTCAGACGAAGAAATTGCGACAACCATTTCGGAAGGATTGAAGTGATTTTGCTTGCCGCAATTCAGGGGACAAGCTATTCCAGATAACCGCACCGTTATAGCTAAAGCTATTTTTCAGGAAATTGGTGCGGGGCAATGGAACAGCTAGTTTGTTTTCAGAGTTCCTTAGATTATATGGAGGATCATATTTAGTGAAAAGAGAACCAAGATAGTCGGGCGCAAGACCATGTATAGATTTATAGACCATGGTGGCCACTTGTATTTGTCGCCGAGTATCTAACCGTCTCCAGTTAAGTTGCACAAAAAGAGGATCAGCGCTTGTGTCATAACTGGAGAAGGTCAGAATACGGGCAGCCCGGTTTTGCAACTTTTGGACCTTATTCGAAAGACCCTTGTTACAATGCCCCCAGACCTCGCTGCAGTAATTAAAGTACGGTTGAACTAAGACATTGAAAACGGACTCAAGCGTGGTTCGATTAACAAAAGGCCTACAACGTTTAATTGCTCCAATGCCCGATGCGATTTTCTTGGCTATTTTTTCAATGTGCATATTCCATGAAAGGTTTTCGTCTATATGTACACCCAGAGATTTGACTGAGCTACCTTGTTTAATTATGTCACCACCTATGATTAGTTTAGGGGAAGTATCGTAGGTACCTATCCTTTGCCGCGATCCAATTAACATGAATTCAGTTTTAGATGAATTTAGAGTCAATTTGTTTGCAGTGAGCCATGTGTTAACATTGGATAGGTCGTGATTCATAACATCATTGATCATTTCTATGTTGTTACTGGCAAAGGTCAGGTGAGTATCGTCGGCATACATACGTGCAACTGAATTAGACAGGCAATTAGTTACAACAAGTAGCATCAAAAATATTTGTTTTCTTCCTTGCTAATCCCTATGGTTGTTCCAGACTGCTAGTCCTCCAATGTTATTTCTAATAATTTCTTTCAATTTTGTACCCTTTTTGCTTAGAGCAAGTATGAATGCGAGTACAAATAAAGATTAATGGTTATCCGTGTTATTGATGACAGAACATGCTTAGGCAGAACTGTAACTACTCTAGTTCTGCAAATCAAAATACCATCAAATTTGAGAAAAGTGAAAGTATTATTGCTGCTACTATTATCATGCATATTTACATTTACGTAACTGAGAACAGAAACATAGACCTGCTTAGCCATTCATATGCCCTATTACTAAGCATTTCAGAAGTTAGAGCAAGTCACCTCTGCAACAGCAATGAGTGAGTAAAATACCACTTTCTTGCTTTAAATAAAATCTGACATACTTGATTACAATCTGGTTATGGTGGTTTTAAATAAAAACTAATTCCTCAAAAACTATCTTCATAATACTGTTCTTTTAACTGATTGTTAGTGATTCAAAATACTGCTAAATTTTGACTTGATACACAAGATAGGAAATGATGAGAATGAAATATTTTGCAGTTAGACAGTTTCTTTCAGAAAAAAAAAATGGCAGATACATGAAAAGGGACAAGGAAGGCTTAAAAATAATCATTTTTGTGTCATGTTACATCATTTTCTGACCCTAAAAATACAGCTTTTTAGTGACAATTTATGATTCATGTTCTCACCTCACTTTGCTGTTGCAATATCACCTTCCTGACTCTAATGCAGAATCTCTCAAAATGAATGTAGAGACCATGTATTTTTATCAATGACATGTTTTGTGTACACTTCTCTCAAATTATGTTTTTGGACCCTATATTTGACACAAAAATTGATGATTACTAGCCATTCCTGTCCCTTTAAGGTGGAGCATTATATGGTGCTAACTGGAGAGATCCATTCAGAAGACTTGCTCGGTATATGAATTGTTTAGGGAAAGCAAAAAACTTTCCTTTCTCCAAAAAAGAGTTTTCATCTGGATCGCCAGCAATAAATGGTGCAATAACATCAGGCTTTGCTGTTGTTAACAGCACACAAACATGATCTGTTGGTACTCTCTTGCCATGAATTTCTCGTCGACTTTCCTCTAAACGGCCACCTGCCAGGACAACTGAGTCACGTCTGTACACCACCATGACTGTTGAAATCAAGAAAACAGAACATAAAATTAAGAACAAAAATTAGTATGCAACCAAGAGGGATTTCATAGCATACTATTTACTAGATCAACTTTACATGTACATGTACGCAGGTCTTGAAATAAAATTTCAGTTTTTGATGAAAACATCAGAAAGTCCTGCAAAACAATACCGCTATGCATTCACAGCGACTTGTACTTACTTCACTACAAAAAAGAAAAACAAACAATTCAAACAAACCATTATTGTGTGAGCTGGAAGTTAATGCTGCCCCAACTGTTCTGTCCTGCACACTCTCTAGTGTTCCACCTTCTGTACTTTCAGACTCTGTATCTGAGAATCAAGTATATTAGATTGTTCCAAATCCATTTGGGGTGCTCAAACAAAATCCAGAAACACAACAAAAACAAGCCAAAAAATAGCTTGCATTGCAAATGAAACTAACCCCACTTCACAATATCGGTAAAGCAGGCATTACCTTGTTTTGGACTCTTCAAATTACCAAAACTGCCCTTACACTTCCCTTTGACCGAATTGAATATCTTGGCAATTCAAATGATGTGTTTTTTAATAGGGTATTTATGGTGCATACTCAAGTCTTGTTACACAAAACAAGGATGATTTTACAGCCAAACATGCAATGCTTGTGAGATGTTCTCTGAATGTTAGAAAAATTGAATGTTTAAACTTTTTACTACTATTGACTCTTTTCTTACCCTAGCTTCCTAAATTACAACTGAGAGTGCACCCTGAACTTTGTGCTAATATTATGAAACAAAATGAGTAGCATAGTGACCCTTTGTGACTCCACTCGCTTATAATTTCTTATCTCAATTACCTTTAATGGGACATCAATTTGAAGATTTCATGGAATCTGAGATATGAAGGCAAAATTTGATATACGTGCAAAAACTACATTATCACTTATAATTTTTTAAGAAATAACTTAATCCTAAACTGTTACCTTTGTAGATACTTTTGCATAAGTTGTTAAAATCCATACAAACAAACATTACAAACCATTATTTGGGGGACTAGATTCCACTGCTGCCCCAGCTGTTTTGTCTTGCACTCGATCTAGTGCTCCAGCCTCTTCACTTTCAGACATGGTATCTGAGTATCAGGTAGTTATATTGAACATATTGTGTAGATGGTGCTCAATAGGAACCAAAAAAGAGCACCTTTAACAAACCAAACAAAAGTAGAAACGAGGAAACAAAAACAATCAACAACAAAACAAACCTGCATTGCAGAGAGTAGATGGGGCTGCAGGTAACACCTCATTTAAATCTTTGGGAGTTTCACAACTGCTAGAACTTTCAGAATGATCTAAATGTGTGAATAAAAAATGCCTAAGAGATAGCTATGGGGTGTAACAAACACTGTAAATTATTGTAAAACCTGATTAGATGCACTCTAACATTTGAAATATTTCTGAAACATTAAATTCATTGCCTAGGAACAAACAGTTCAACTACCTTCCTGGGAAGAGGTAAGCAATTCACTTATAAAGTCATTAGTGGTAGATGCAGTTGTTAAATGTTCACTGCCAGACCTTGAATAGTAATCTAAATAAAGAAGAAGTTAGCCAATAGTCACATTACAAACTTATATACAATGAGGAAGGTCACGTCTGATTACATAGAAACTGGAATAACATAACTTGCAAAACTGCTACTGGAAAACAACATGAGTACATGCTGAGATGGTGGAATACATTTCTCATTGCCAATTCACTTTTATTAATAAACATCATTAACATTCAAAGTGATGATGTTTACAAAATTAATGCAGCCAATCAGTTTGCTTTATTTTGTTTTTTTTTTGTTTTGTAAATTTTTTTTGTCAACCCCAGTAAAAATATCATAATGATAAAATAGTAACTTGACATAGGTATTCAATAAGTATAATGCAAGTGTCTGTTTTGGCAATTCATACAGTATGTAGATCTGATTGGCTTCTATATTATCAATGGAAAAGTGTTGGTTTAGAGCACCTTTCATGACCTTCATAAACAGCTGTAATGCCACATCTCCACCTTCTGAAATCTTAACGTCATTCCTATTTCCAATGAAGGCAACCCCTGCACCAGCAGTGCCATACACAGTTACAGTGTGACCATCACCATGCCTGTTTCGCATCATGATGACAACATCACAGTTGTGCTTCATGTTTAGAATATCAGCCTGGAGTACAATGAAGATCAAAGCTAGCTTTTTGTGTTCAGTGTCAAGACCTAGTATCATAAAATCTGCTAATGCATATAATACACCCTTATAACAAATTTGACAGGGTTATACCAGTACAGGTGTGTAACTGAGCTTCACATGTTTTATTTTACAAGAGAACATTGAGGAACTTTTCTTGGTTTTCCTACACATATACATGTAGGGTAGAATATCATACATGTAGGAAAAAGGTTGTGTAACTCATGTTATCTAACAAAGTAATGATATCAACAAGAATATGACCTATATTTTTAATGCAGTGTATATTACATTTAATGCTGCTTACACGCTTTTCCATCAAGTGCCTCTGGTTTGTGAGATTTGTTTGTCCCATTTTTTTAATCTTTTCTAGTTGTGCAGACTTCCTGATCTTAGGAAAGATGGCTGAGCATTCTTCACATTGCCTCCGAGCCGAAGGCTGCTCTGCACCACAATCAGAGCATGCCTATCGACCAAAAAGGCAAGCTAAAAACAGTTAAAATATTTCTCACAATACCTCAAAAAAGGATTTACATATAAAAATGTGGAACGTGAATGATGAGAATGGTGCTTAGAAAAGACTATTCAGAAAAAAAAAAAAAAAAAAAAATATGTCATACTGTCAAGATCAACCAAGAAATCAAATTTTTTAATCCCATTTTTTAGATGAGAATACAATTTGGTACCTAACCTGTTCGCCAAACTCATCAATAGATTGTCCTTTAATTGAATTGCAAATAATAACTTTTTGTCTAATCATTAGGCACCTTTCCCTAACTATTTTGTGTCTGCTTTGAATTTCTTACAACTGTAAAATTACCTTTGATGATCTATTTCAATTGGCTAAAATAAGTTTATCCTCCCATTGGGCTACCTGATTTTTGCCTTTAGATCTTGTGATCTTAAGCTCACACAAGTACATAAACATATGGCACTCGCCTTTCTTCCCTTCTTCACTCTTGAAGTTCCTAGATGGAGAGGTTAGAAAGCAGTAAAAGTTTCAATGCCACAAACAGCCCACAAATTGACAAAGTTTCTATCTAGTAGTAGTGTGTCTTATTTTATTACAAGTGCAATGGTCAGTGCTATAGCTGAATGACATTATACTTAACAGAGCTAGAGTGATCTGCCAAGTAATGCCTGAAGGAGGGTACACAAGTA
>NC_142527.1:27884460-27986960 GCF_964205215.1 Stylophora pistillata | reverse complement strand
GACGGTCTCTTCAAGTCGAAGTGTCCGTGTGCAGCGGGTGGCGTAGGATGTACCGAAGTCTGCAGATGCTTCGATTGTGGAAACATCGTTCAAGCTCGAGCTGAGCCAGGAAAAGCCTCTGAACGAAAGAAGCGAAAAGGGGCGACGGTCTCTCCATATAAAGGCAAAAAAGGGTCTGAGTTCATGAAAGGTCGAAATGCGGAGGTGGATTGTAGACCCTGCCAGGGAGAAACATTAAAACCCTTTGTCTGATGGTTTGCCGGGACGTGTTGCAAAGTCAGGGACTTTCCCTAAATTCTAAAACTGCGTAATTTTTATGATTTTGTGGCTAAGTCTCCTGCAGTTGTGGACATGTCTCTAAACATAACTGCGAAGTCTACAGCCCAAATAGCGGCTGAAATAGCGCCCCTAAGAGGCATTGATCCACACTCTATCAATTCACAGAGAAATTACCTAGAAAATACAGCATTGTGTCAATATTGAGTGATTACATAGATTTTGTATGACTATTTTTGTTCTTTTGTATCTTGCTATTATTAATAATAGCCAAAGTTCCAGACTGTGTATTTCATGTTATTTTGGAAAAGGTATAGCTAATCGTATGCGAACTCGTTCATGTTGGATTGCTTCAGAATAAGTAAAACTTGTTGCATGTTTAATTGACCACAATAGTTTTCTGAATTACCCATATAGTTCTGCATTCCTCCATTGACGGCATTCTCTCTTTTACTTGTTGTAGAAGAGTGTTATCAAAGAAGTAAACACGTAGAAAAAAAAATTAATTTGTGTGTAAAAGAAAGATGTAATGACTGGAAAGAACAGGTTATCCGCTACAGGATGACTTAAGAAGAGAGTCTGCATTTGCTTTAATTGCTGCCATTTGAACTGACAACTAAGTAATGGATAACCCTTTTTCGTTTAGCTCTGCAGGTTTACTACGATCGCTTGAGCACTAAGTGGTATTTACGGCCTATTCCGGAATAGGAATTCAATAATTAATTGAGGGGCGTAAATGTCAGTGTTTCGAGGCTCTTTCTAACATAAGTTATTACATAGTGTGTCTTAAGAAAATCTCAGAACGAAGGGGCTAGAACTGGAAAAAAAATTCCCCTGTTTTCTTTTTAAATTAAGGTAATTAAGAGATTTGTCAGCCCTGCGGGTAACTAGACGTATAATGCACTGGAGGCCTTTGTGAAGTGTCGGTCCACTTAAAATGGGCAGTCGCATTTCCCCACCGCTAAATTGTGGTTTCGAAGAATCTACCAACATATTGTAAATACACACTCTTCGGAAAAAAATCTTAAAAAAGGAAAAAAAAGAATTGAAAAAACAAGCCTTCAAAAATTCAGGGGTCTCCGGGTAACTTCGGAAACCATGGAATAATCTTCGGGTTAATCATCGGAGTATATTCGGAGCTCGTACGCTGTTCGGAGTCGTTTGAATAAAAACAGACGTTGAAAAACTCTGGCGGAATTCCGGACTTCGGGTTTTCCAGCTTACCGATGATTAACCCCAAGATCATTCGGTGGTTTCCTAAGTTACCCGGAGAGCCCTAAATTTTTGAAGGCTTGTAAGAACAGTAAAAAAAAAATTTGTTGAGGCGGATTCTTCAGCGTTATCTTAATTCCTCCTATGTGTTCGACCATATGTTTATGGGGGTTCGATTGTTCTTCAGGCCGGATCCTCGGGTAACTTCGGTGTACATGCACAGCTCGTACACCACTCGGAAAATCTTCGGAGTTGTTTTAAATTAAAAACAGGCTTTGAAAAATATAGGGATCTTCGGGTAACTTCGAAAACCCTCAGATAATCTTTGGTTAATCTTCGGAGTATATTCGGAACTCGTACGCTCTTCGGAAAGGTAAGCTGGAAAACCTGCAAGGTCTGTTGAGGAAGACTGAGGGAGGCCTGTCTAGCGGAAGAGCTTATCACTTTCGTTAAGCAGTGCTTTCCTGGAATTGAAATTGAATAAATGGCAGACGGACTTAGGCATTGTTATATTTTCCTTATATCCTTGTAACGACTAATCGAGGTCTCGATTAAAGGGACGCTGGCCATATTAACCAATAATTTGACGAATGATTTGCTGTTTATTATTTAGTTTCACGGCCGTTAAAAAATAGATAAGTTCATAATTTAAAATAAACAAAACGTATAATAAAAAAAATTGATAAAAAAAGGAAGCTGGAGTTCGATTGTTCTTCGAGGATCTCCAAGTAACTTCAGAGACCCTCGGATAGTTTTCGGTTAATCCTCGGAGTATATACTCGGAGCTCGTACACTCGTCGGAAAAATCTTGAAAAAAGAAAAAAAGAAGAATTGAAAAATCAAGCCTTCAAAAATTCAGGGCTCTCCGGGTAACTTCGGAAACCATCGAATAATCTTCAGGTTAATCATATTCGGAGTTCGTACTCTCGTCGGAAAATCATCGGGGTCGTTTTGAATAAAAAAACAGACGTTGGAAAATTCAGGCGGAATTCCTGATTCCGGATTTTCCAGCTTATCATATAGCTTGCAACTTAAAGCAAGAAAGAATTCCGTGAACTACACTATTACAGTCGCAGTGCGCTCGACAATAGCTGTGAAATTTACACTTTCGATCGTTGTCTACACGGGTGGCCTAGCCAAAAGTCAATTTTCGCTTGTGGCGAGGCAAAAAAAAAGAGAATTGGAAATCAAACAAACTATTTTTGAAGCATGTGTCCTAAACCCCTTTCATAAGAAAAAATTAAGGAAAATTTTTTTTGGACGAGAAGTCGAGAGGAACGCCCTTAGCGGGAGTGGCACTTAAGAAGAAAGATGTTGCATTTTTTTTTATAATGTGACTCTAAACTGGCCAAGCCACACATCCACAACTTAATTACAGAAATATCGATGAGCGAGGTGGCATCCCCTGGCCTAGCCTTCCCTTTCTGAGGTCTCGTCGATCGCCCTGCTAGACTGCTGAATTCGTATTGATATTACTTCTGAATTGGTTAATAAATGATGACGATGATGATAATCATCCTTCCTCATAATGTGCTTTCCACCTTTTTCCAGTTCCACGCATAACATCACATCCCATCACACTGTGTGGCCAGTAGTCGTGGATGTATTGGCTTTTTTAATAACTGCAGTAGTTTTCTTTCGCTTGCGTGGGCGCTACTGCAAAAAGAATATCTCGTACGAGCCCCAAATTGACGCACAAGCATCAAGTAAGCACTCCACACCTGCCAGCATGTAGCCTAGAGACGATGAGGAGCCTCGGCGGGTCAGTGACTGGATGACAATGGAAAAGCGGACGAAAAGCTGGTATACCGAAAAAGTACCAAAACCAGCGCTACAGTCTCATTTTTTTTCTTCCCTAGACTCCTGCTGGTTTCTGGTCCAAGGCCTCTCTACAGGGGAATCCTTGTTCACAATATTTGCCTCATTAGCATAAGCAATTCAGTTTCTGATGGAGCTAAAAATAAATCAGTTCTGAATATCGAAAGGTCAAAGTACGATTAACTCGGCCAATGAATACGAGCCTGATGCATTGAATATTTTTTGTGCAGCATGGGTTTAAAAACTCAAAATTTTACATAGAATGTATGAGCTCATTAGCGCTTTTGCCACCTAGAAATTTTGCAGTTTTTGATGGACTATTTCTCCTTGAATATTACACCCAAAGAGCTAAAAATTTCACCATGTACTAAGGTTTTTTAGCTCTTTAGCTGCCTGAAGTCAATTTGTATCGAACATGCTTCCTTCTTTACGCAAAGCCGTCTGCAAATGAGAAAAAATGTAAACAATGACGTCAGCATGAATCCGCCCATAGTCTCCACTAACCGTGATAGTTCTCGTAAGTTATAAATAGAACTTGCCTTATTGTAGTACACCGTAGGTCTGCTTTAAAATAATTGCTGAGGAAAAATAGAAAACTTAAAACAAATAATTTTTTGTTATTGACTGGCCAGAATTTTTTCATCGAGGAAATAGAAATATAAGTTGCTTTTAATTGATATAAAGCATTTACTGGTCTGACGCACTCATTTGATGAGTGCATTGGTACCCAAAATCCTCTTTATTTAATGTTAGTTCGGTACACAACTCCTTCACCGGTTCCAAGAACAGAAACATGTACTGGCTCCGTAAGGGAGAACTTTCTAAGACGTCAAACGTATGATCTTACCTAATTGTCAGTGGACTGTCACACAGCAAGAATACAATTTGCTGCGCTATATGATATTTTTTTCAACAGCAACACTTTAAACAAAACATTTCCTTGTGTCTAGAGAAATTATAAAATGCAAAAAATTTGCCTCTCTAGTAGCGCATGGTCGATTGTACATAATGGTCGTACAAACATCTCAAAACAATTTAGTGGAATGTAATATGCATGGCTTTTCATTTCATGTATTAGAAATGCTTATGAGTTCAACACTGTCTCTTCAGTGAATCCCCCTCAAAAACGGAAAATTCCTTCGGGCTTCAAGGAAGCATTTACCTGTAGGTGTGTGAATCATAAAAATTTGTGAAGCCTTACCAAAAACACATCTAAATTCGCCGAAGAGACGCCAAAATAAGTTTTAAGAACTTTTTTCTGTCTCCATCTGAATCAAGCTAGTGTTGCTTGACAATCACAGGTGGGCAAGATGTGCTATGGAGAGACTCAGAATTTCATTAATGTTGACGCGTCACGCGAAAGGCCCCACAGTCATTCACAGTCTTGAGAGGGCTACCTGGCAGTCAAAATATTTCAACGAATCTCATTTGGCAATCTCAATCTCAATCTCAAATTATACTCGTCTTTCAGTAGACAAAATACCCGAACTTGTCCATACCATAAAATCGACGTTTTGTACATGTCCCCTTTGAATTTTGGTCACAGTACGGTAGTCGGAATAATGAGCCGAAATTCCAGTCGATTCTAAGAATTACTTCGAGGGCGGATTTTGCGAGCTTTTACATGCTAAAAAAGCGCTAGGTTCTCGTTTCTAAATTCGGTTAATTCAAGATTTTGCGGCGTCGAAAACCTGTGATTCAGAGTACGCTGAGGTACGGGTTTTTCGATAAGTATAACATACATCCATGGAAAGCCATACTGGAAAAAAATGGTTGAGAAATTTTTTGTCGACTGAGAAATAATTTCGTCTGTGGGGAAATATTTTCAATGGTCCAGAAATATTTTTCACGATCGAGTAAATTCTTTTATCGGTGGAAAATTAATTCTGTCTGTCGCGATATATCCCTGATAATCCAGAACTATTTTAAAGGATCGAGGAAACTTTTTTTATCGGTTGAAAAATATTTCTCAGTTGAAAATTTTTTGTCGATCGAGAATTTTTTGGTCAGTTGAGAATTTTTTTGACGATCGAGAATTTTTATGTCGATCGAGAAATTAGATGCCCTTATGCTAGTCAGTAGGCGTTTTCGCGCCAAACTATGATCACCTGGTACAAACAAAAATGGCGGACCGTAAGGTTGAACTACTGGTAGTAAAAATGTTGAATGATGGCAGGCGTTCTGTTGTTTCATCGTAACAATGTTTATACTGCTGCTTACTGTGGTCGTGTTGTTATGGAATTATAAATTCATTAGAGCACACGATGAAGACTTAGAGAACTTCTTTTTGTCTCTGCAAGACCGTGTTTCACAGCTTTGCTTTTTACTTTGCGCGAAGAACGATAACTAGCTGATCTGAAAGTGGAGAAGTTCCTCCTTGATCTGAAACTGGAGAAGTATAAGCCGAAGAGGAAGAATTAGCTGAAAGGGGCATAGAATCAGATCGGTGCAGGCACTGCAGCAGAATCGAATATTGTGCACACTTCGTCCTCATTCGTTTTTGCTGTACCTGCTTGCCGTTCTCCTTGCTGGTTTAGTGCGGCAGAAAGCTCTGCAATACCAAGATAAGTCTGTGTGAGAATAGCTTTTGCTGAACTGCCAAAAATTCTCGAATGACCAAGAAAATTCTCGATTGAGCGCTGAAAACTTTTTCTCAATCCTTTAAATATTTCCGGACAAGCGAAAATACTACTCGTCTGGCAGACTTATTTATTTCTCGACTGATGAAAAAGTTTTCTCGATTGTCAAAAATATTTCAGGACCATCGAAAATATTTCTCGACAGAAAAACTATTTCTCTGCCAACAAAATATTTCTCAACCTACTTTTACCAGTATGGCTTTCCATATTATTACATCGACACTGAATTCTTTGAATAGTTTCATATTTCTAAACAAACAACTGATACCATTATGAGGTTTAAAAGAACCATTCAGTGGAGGTTATGCATGGTTGCCGAGCTTTCAGCCACTACAGGGCATTCCCAGAAATCCAAAAAGACGTACTGTTACGGTCATGATCTTTCATAACAATAGCCGGAATGTCTCATCGCTGATATTATTCAATTAAAACGCTAACTCGGTATATTTCCACGCGTTTGGCTCGACTCAAAGTGACTGAGATGGATCTACGCTTGCACCAAGTTTTCCACAGCATTATATGCATGATAACATTGCTTCAAGGTTAGTTTTAATACTGATAGCATATACGTGTAGACGATAACGGCGGTACGTAAGAGGTTTATAGTCTACTATTAATTATGTTTTGAAATTGGGTGGTGAAACCGGAAAGTTTTGCTTCGACTTTGTCGATCTCCTTCAACAACAAAGTTGTGGTGTTGCATTAACAACTCACTACAAAATTGTCAGAACTGTCTGAAATGACTTATCCTAAGAAAATTTTCTAAAGGCATCCACGGCCATTGATGCGTAAGCTTCCTGCTTTTCTCGGAATTATCCGGCACACAAGCATATTAACATATATATAGTTTATTTCTGACCACTTGCAGCCAAAAGGCTGCGTGTGTGGGAAATTAACGTCTCCTACCCCAACCCTGCAGGAGACGGGACCTCCATTTATTCGTCCCTATTCGAGAAGACTAGAATATCTATCCATTTCTTGATGTTATAGAAAGGTAGCAAATTCTTCTCAATTATTTTAAGACCGTGAGTGTTGGTCCGGCCGGGGCTCGAACCCTCGGCCTCCCGCACAACAATCCACCGCACTATCCATTGGGCTGACTGGGCGGCGGTTAGCAATTCTAAGAACTGACAAGAGGAAAACGTCGAGGAGAAAATGATGTCATACTTTCTGAAGAATTTGGCGAATGGCTGGATGGGTTTCCCGTCTCTAACGGCGCCAGACCTCAACTCTGGCGTAAAGTTAGGCAACTTTCGCTGTTAGGGTTCCCTTACTCAGGCCAGCCACGCAAATATTGGTTATTTTGATTTATGCTCCATGGTATATACCTCGATTTCCGATTTTCCTCTAGTCTTTTTAGCACAGCCGCTTTTCTAGCACAGCCGCTTATCAAACCGTTTAAGGAAAAAGATCTTGAAACCCCTGGGTCGGGTCGGTCAGTTCTGAATTCCGGTTTTCTCTTCTTTTGCGAATCGATTTGTGGTGAGACGGATCAACTTTACTAAGACGGGTCGAGTCGACCCGTGCGAATTGTGTCGACTTGTCAACATTTGATGCCCCATCTTCTGAGAATCGACTTCCGGTGAGACGAATCGAGTCGACCCGTGCGAGTTGTGTCGATTCCTCGCCATTTCCTACCCCTGTTTAGCGCTTTCACAACATGATATTATATGGTTTTCAAGGGGAACGGATGGGGGATTATTCGGCGGTCGAACCATAGAAAATGACTGGCAATTAGAGTAGATCATTATGGGGCCTGATCAGGTCAATTTTATCGTGACACAACCTGACCGGTCTCTCACCATGTCATTTACAGGATCCAGTCAAGCTATAGTTTATCCAAATATGATCTCTGCTCCAGACAAGCCAACAAAAGTCTTCGTAGGCGACACTGTGTCATTTAGGTGGCACTACAATTTAGGAGATCTGAAGGATGATCTTTACGAGGTGGTTTTTGGTATTTGGAAGAGTCCTGGGTTCCTGAAAACAAAATTGATAGCTCTCAACTCGAGTGGTTTTTCCTTCACAAGGCCTAATCAGTCATCAGTGGGTTGGGCAGGAAACTTGACAGCCTCTATCGCAGTGTTTGAACTGCACGATGTGACACTTGAAGATGACAAAACGTACGGAATACTGATAGATTATGGTATTCAGTACACTCCGTTGACCGACACCGTTGAGCTTCAAGTTGAGTCCATACGTAAGTATTACTTTTTTTCCTTGGTGCATGAGCGGGCGGCATTCTGCGAATCGTGCAATCTGAAATCTGGCCCGCTCCTAGCGGGCGGTATCCTATCTGTTGCTGTTGAGTCGCCTGTACATCCCTAGCCTCGTTGCAAATTTTCATAGATATATTTTGTTTTGCCGGCTGGGTAGCATTTTTAAGACTTCGGCCACGACCTATAACCGTTAAATAACGTATTTTAAAATTGTCCTTTCTCTCAATCTCAAATCACTTTCAATTGGTTTATTTCTGCAGGTATTAATTTCGAAATGACTTTGTAGTTCTAAATGTGTTTTTAAAGTAGATTTACACGCGGCTCAAAATCCGTTGTAATTCAATAGGCCTTCTCGAAGAAGTAAAAGAAAGTTAAAATGAATAATTTGTGGTCAACAATTGTATTAATCAATGTAACTTTCACTCGTTTAATATTTGAATTATCCAAAATTATTCGTTCGCTGCTAAAAGTTGAGCGAAGTTTTGAGGTCTACTATTAATACAGTTTCGCTAATTCTTTGCAAGTCCCATGAAATTGGACATTTCTATCGTAACAACAGAAACCGAACTAACTGGTAAGATCAGTGAAGAAGAAATCAAATAGAAGTTTGACTCAAGGTCGCTTGCCAAACTGACATGTACTGTTGTTTTATCAAAAGTGTAAGCCAGCCTTGTTAGTGCGGCATTCCCATTTTTAGCGATTTCCTTATGCGTTCCTAATGACATTTTTTACTTTTTGCAAGCGCATTTTTCTTGTTGTTTTTCGCATTCTTTCACTCACGTTGATTTATATTCTGTCATATTTTTTTGTATAATTTTGCTTTGTTTGACTTCATTTGTAGAAAGCTTCTCGGTAGACGTAGCATGAGAGCATCTGAGTTCTTTCGTAGTGTCTCAAGATCATACAATTGCAACGTTTCAATCGCGTTGAAACTGATTTTGTTGGCAGTAATAGGCCTTTCTGTGTTTTTTCTTGCGCTAATTCTAATTGAAGGTGTCAAATCATGACAGATACTTCTCTTTTGTCAATCATCTACTTGCTCAGAAACTATTCCGTGTTATATGGAGAATCTTGCCGTTGTCCTAGTGGATTTGGGTCCGGACCCCCCTACAATTGGACCCCCGGAATCCATATCCGCTAGCGGATTATTACCCCCCCTCCGCGGATTTGGACCCCTTTAACAAAACTGAGTAAAAACATTACCATACATAATTTTCTAATAGAAATAATAATAATTCAGAAAGAAGGCTTTCAAAGATTTTCTTTTTCAGAAAAAAAGTTTATAAAGTAGGTTTTTATTTTAAAACATACGCGTAGACGTTATCTTTTTCTCAGCCTTGTGTCTCAATTTAAGATTTTCGTTAAATTAACCTACAGCTGTAAGTTTGTTGTTTACCTCTGGAATGAAAACGAAACGTAAATTTTGAAATCGTTTGTTTGTTTTCCAGTTCTCTTGAAAAAAAGTGAAATATAAAATAATAAAGACTGTTGAATGCGTCAAAGCTTCAATTATTGTTTGTTTTGCTTCTGTGAAATACCGATTGCTCGAATCTCGACTTTTCGAAACTTCCGATAACTCCAACCAAAAGCCTTTAGTCAACGCAATTTTTCGAAATAAGCTTTATTTTCACGAAGGTTCGAAAAAATCGGGAATTCGCTGTTCGTGTTCCACAACTGATATGCGTTGCGCCGCCTACTTTGTTTTATACGGTTGAACAATTTACTTCTTTATGAAGTTGTTATGTCGCTTTTCTTCGTTAATTATAGTACGCAATCTTGTGTTGAAATCATAACAGACATCGCCTAAAAGCTTGTAGTTGGAATAAGTTACGAAAATGGAATGTTTAGAGGGGGGTCCAAATCTGCGAAGGGGGGGTCCAAATCCGCTAGCGGATATGGACCGGGGGGGGTCCAAATCCGCTATGACATCGTAATTACAACTTCAAATCACTAGGGTTCTTAAGGAAAGTATTTCGTTGAGTTTAGAAAAAAAAAAGAATATTATCCACCAGCCTAGGTCGGTCCGTACATGGAAAAACTCTGCCCTCTGTCTTGAATACCGCCCTCGGCCTTCGGCTTCGGGCGGTATCCAAGACCTCGGGCACAAGGGACTTTTAGCACCGAAGGTTTTTTGGACGGCTACGGCGATCTAGATCGCGTGGGGACTGGGAATACCAGGCTCCGTCCGTGCGAGAGCCCGCGAAAATGTAAATAGTTTAGCAATAACAACAGTTCGTGACTACCGCGTGAAACAAGCTGAAAACATAGCGATAAACTATGCAAAAAAATGTCCCTAAAGGAGGCCAAAAGGCAGCTACTCTATGCATTCGATGATGGTCTAATTTCAGATGAGAAGTGTCTCCTCTTGTATGATTTAAATAAGACAACTAACTTAGATTTTCCTTATGAGCAGTACCCACTTTTTGATCAAGGCGGCAAGCGAAACGACGAGTGCTTGGCGGAGTTTAGGTTCCATAAAAACGACCTTCCTTTTCTGGCAGAAGTTTTAGGGATCCCTGACCAGGTTATCTTGGAACAAAGAAGTGTTGTCGGAGAAATGGAGGCGCTTTGCATGCTGTTGAAGAGGCTGACATACCCGTGTCGATACAGCGAAATGATGCACAGGTTCGATACACAAAAGGAGGATCATACTTCAATAAATATAGTCATTTTCACGTCTAGCAACTTATCTCAGCATCCTTAATTATTTGGGTTTCATTTTGTTGTTACTTGGAGATGAAAATCATCCGCAAGTTTTAAAAGAAATTATAAGCTTTTAAAATTTAACCCTTCCGATCTTTGTTGAATCATATCGATACCTGTGGGAAAATGAATACGCCGCACAAATGTTACAGCAATTCTTAAGCAAACTGAACTTGCTAAACATATAATTTAAGGTTGGAAGTAGTTACTTTTCTCGATGCAAAGGCAAAAAACGATTGAAATGTTTAAAGAACACTCATCAAAAACTCCCGTAGTCGGTACTACGTCAAAGTACTCTGTTTACCGTACTGGAGAAGCCCGCTACGGCGGGTGGACAACGAAGGCGATACTCGCGCGTGTGTAGAAGTGTTTAACTTCATTTCCGGTTCCCGTAGCCGTCCACAAAACCGTCGGTGCTAAAAGTCCCTACAGTTTCTCCCAATACGGACGGTTCATTGTGCGACCCTTGCGTTTTTTGTGCTACAAACGCAGAGGCCTTCTTTCCCGGCTCTCGAAATAAACGAGTCATTCTTGATTCGTATTAAAACGAATTCTATTTTCTATATAGTAAATCATTTATCGATCAAACTTGTTCGGTCAAGATGGCTGTATATTAGCCTCGTTCTTTTTTTGCCTTTCTATGGATCTCGACTTCGTCTCGGTCCATAGAAATGCGAAAAAGGACTCGGCCAATACCCAGCCATCTTGATCTCACCCTTGGTCAATAACGCATACGTATCGCTCAAGACAGCTCAGATAGAAAAGGACTGGATTGGTGCCCTGCTTCCGGTAGTCTCCTACACAGCAGTTGTTTGGTCTCGTCACGCAACGCGACCAAACAGCAGCCCGCTTGCAAGCTAAAATTGTGCTAACTGCCGTTCCTTCGTCAGAGATAAAATCAAAATCATTCCATTACAGCTGATTGTTTCAAAAGTACTTTTCCTCATAATTTTGCGGTGGAAGGCAAACCGAAACTTAAATTTATCTCTGATAGCCCCTAACCAAAGATTTGGCGGTATCCGTTCTTTGAACGATTGAATATAATGAACGAAGAAAAGAGTATCATATTTCAAAGGCTTTTTATTACTACACCAATATGTCGAAAATTAAGGTTACCCGGGAGTCTGAATAAAAATCAAAATTAGAATTCTCAGGATTACTTTTAAAATAAGTTCCTGTTAACGTTGTTTTCGAATTTTTCAGATGTCTGTTCTAATTACCCAGAGACAGTTATGGTCAACTCTGGACTGGATGCAACACTTTTCTATAATAGATCAACTTATGAGAATGAGAATGATTTCAGGGGGTATCGTGCTGAGAAAAATTCTCTCCAATTTGCTCACATGACTAAAAATGAATCAAAAGGTGCTTGTTCTGCCCCACGTTCGGATATTTGTGTGAAACGGAAGATAGAGTTTCAGAAGGATAACCAAACGCATTTGTTGCTGGTGAAGATCTTCAACACGACAGTCAATGATAGCGGAATGTACGTAGTCTGGGCCAGATTTAGTAGTAGTGAGAAGCTCCATCCAAACGAGAAAACAGCGAAATGCTTAAAAGTGATACATGTGAAAGTAGAAGGTAAGGAATGCATATTTGTTATTTATGTCGGGAGAGAACCATGGATTGTTGAAAGGCAGTCTATGACTGCATATGCCTACTGTTGTAATACTTGTTGAGTAGATTGCAGCAAAAAAGCAATGTGGTGTAAAATGTAGAGTGGTTAATGAACAGCTCTTGTCGATGCCAAACTTGTGACAAAAGGAGGACTTGGTTAGAGCAGAGTTTGTACACAGGCTGGGTAGGAAATTAATTAGTATAGATACATGTATTAGTTGTACATCAAGTGTACTTCAATAAGAAAACTTCGCCATCTTGTACGCTCTGCGTACCTGGCACCCGCGTACCTATGCACTCCTCTTGAGTCCGAATGTATAAAGTTTGAGCCCTGGCTGTACCAGCCCTTATTTTTAACATATATAATTATGGCCGAATATAACAGGTCCCTGGCAAGGGTTTAATGGCGTGACCGTCACTTTGAAAGCAAGGCAACAATTGCATGGTGAAAGATAAAACAAGGAACTCCAGAAACCCAGGAAAGGATTGCAAGGGTATAGCCAGGGGGGGGTCCTGGGGTGCCCGTGATCCCCCCTTGGTAGGCCTTCTTTAGAGAAAACAACCTAAAATATTCAGGTGGCGAAAACGCCATGACAATATCTTGGCTGTAAAAGCCATTGTTGAAAAGCCCACTTTTTTAAAATGAGCCTTCATGCCGCGATAATACGACTGTAACGGCAGGCGAACATCAAGGCCGAATGTATCGCCGAGAAAATCGCGACCGGAGAAAAATACCAGAACGGGTGGAACTTTACAGAGACCGAAGCGACATTCACATCACATTTATTAATTGATTTCGTAAACTGAAATAAACAATGAAGGACTAGCGTAAGGCAGTTGCACAAACAAACGTTACAAGGCACTAGCGATCGACAAATGAAAACCCTCAGAGGCAACAAAATAGAACTAAACAGGTTAAATGCAAACAACCAGAAACGAGCGAAACTATAGAACTAATATAAAGAAGTCGACTCAGATATCCACGCGGCCACGAGGTCGCGGTACGTAAAATCACAATGATCACACATAAAATGAATAATATATTAATTGAACAGCGAACTGGGCTAACCACAAACAATAAGGATAAATTACGATGAAACGAACTTTCATATCTGTCCCGCGACACCGTAGGCCTTTATAATCTCTTTTTGTAGACCACAGCAAAATATGTCTACTCCACACACACGCTCCGCACGTACTAAATCAATCACATCCAAAAATAGCTAAAGAACCTAACTGTAACGTAAAGCACTGTCACGCAAGTGACGCGTGTAACTGTAACTTAAAGCGCCGTCACGCAAATAACGCGCATCAACAACGACTGAGCCCGCTGGTACACGCGGGAGAGCAGCGGTGTAAATGGTAAGTAGCCTCTGTGACCCCCCTTTTAATATTCCTGGCTACGCCCCTGGATTGTGTTTCTTCAATAATACTGATAGATGTAGCTAAGCTGAAAAGGGTCTAGCGTCAATTTAAGTTTTTAATAACATTAGTTTCCCAGCAAAATTACCGCCTTCAAAATGTTTGGCAATGAAAGGTTTACATGATATCTTAAGCTTCCGCCATGTTTTCCTCGCACCGCGGCACTGATCACTTAGCGGTCAGCAGCCTTCCGAAAAAAGTCAAGCAAAAACTCGGGGAAAAAATCGGGTGAAAAAGTCGGGAAAAAAGTCGGGAAAAAAAGTTGGGAAGAAAGTCAAGAAAAAAGTCTAGAAAAAGTCGGGAAAAAAAGTCGGGAAGAAAGTCGAGAAAAAAGTCGGGAAAAAAGTCGGGAAAAAGAGAGAACGCGGGCAAAACTTCAAGGTGGACTTAAAATTGGAAGAGTAATAATTTAATGGCACTTAATGGACTCCGTAAAAATCAGTTCTTGTTGTATTCGAATTTTTCAGGAGATGTCTGTTCTAATTTCCCAGAGACGGTTACGGTCAACTCTGGACTGGATGCAGCACTTTTCTATAATATATCTACTTACGAGAATGGCGAGCATTTCAGGGTGTATCATGCTGAGAAAGATTCTCTCCAATTTGCTCACATGACTAAAGGTGAATCAAAAGGAGATTGTTCTGGCCCACATTCGGATATTTGTGTGAAACGGAAGATAGAGTTTAGGAAGGATAACCAAATGCATTTGTTGGTGGTGAAGATTTTCAACACGACAGTCAATGATAGCGGACAATACTCAGTTTGGGCCAGATTCAGTAGTACTGAGAAGCTTCATCCAAACGAGAAAACAGCAAAATGCTTGAAAGTGATACAAGTGAAAGTAGAAGGTAAGAAATGCATATTTGTCATTTATACTCTCGAGGTATGTGCTTATTTTCCTGTTGCTGTTTCCCATTACAGAATCAAGACATAAAAAAGTATCAACTATGTTATTCCAGAGTAACCACTCTCTAATACCGCTTGAGACTGGTGTTGTCTTTTAGCAGTTCTGTTCTTCAGATCTTTCGAACTAACTCTGAAATGGGTAGAGGAGGTTACAAAAGCTTATGGCTCTTTCTTGTCACAGCAATGAATTTAATAACATATACCATTTTCTTTCAATGCACGTTGACATCGAAGGGACCTTTTCTCAAGGAACACTGTCCCTTGTCTCCCTCGAAATTTTTCCACAGTGGAAGTCTGATCTTAAATTTTCTTATAGACTTAAGCTGTTCTGCATGGTTTGCTCTAAACAATATCTACCATGAATTCCGCTGTATTTATATTACTTTTCTTTTAAATTCATCCATGAAATGTACGATTTGACAGAATGTCATTTATTTTGTAGATAACTTCACAGAAACCTGGACGAGTTCTACGCCACAGTCGACTCAGGTCTACAACTTCAACTTCACAGAAACCTGGACGAGTTCTACGCCACAGTCGACTCAGGTCTACAACTCCAGCAGCAGCAGCAGCTCAGGTAAATAATGTCAGGTAGAGTAGTCATTTGTAGTCTGTATCCCACAAATCATTTGTAAATGTACACAATGCTTCTGGATAAGCTTGGACTTTTTTAAAATACAACAGAGTACTTGTCTCAGCAAGTTTGTATCTCGTAACACGGTCACACGGAGCGAGCAATTAAGTCCAGGATATTTTAACGAAATCTCTATTCCTCTATCATTTGTGTCGCTCTTTTGCTCAAATAAAGACTTTTTTTTGAAAACCGAATGAGCTGGAACGCCAAACACATTTTAATGTTTCGTCTCGAAAGTACACCTTTTGCTGTTTATTACAAGAAAACATGCATCCTTTTTCTTGAAAAGGCGAACAATTGCGTGAAGTTAAATTCCTTAGCGACAAAAAACGATAATTTGAGCGAAATCTCTATCTTTAAGATTTTACAATCTCTGTTTATTTTGCACTATGTACAAATAATTATTTCTAAATTAAAGTACATTAAAAAGGAGAGACATAGGCGAGCTAACTAACAAGTAGTCAAAAGCCCTTCGGGTGAACAAAAAGCTTGCTCTGATATCCTTTCCGAGTTTTACGATGCGGTCATCCCGAGCAGTCCTCATGTTCCTGTGAATTCGGCTGTCGTTCTTTCATAAAACACACAAGCCTTACGCAGTTTGTTTTCCTATGGTCGTGTCAAAAAAAAAAAATGCGTGTCTTTGTGAGCCACAATTCGGCCGGATTTCTCTGAACATTTCACTTTCGGATTCTGTAGTAAAATTAAAAGCTTTGAACAAAAGTGTTAAATTCGACCTGCCAAACTATTTCAGTTCGTGAAGTATTGCAGATTGTGAACTTTGATGGTTTGACATCGCCTTTTCGCGCAAAATGAACGCGTTAACAGCGAACTTCAAGGTGGTTCACTCGAAAATTAAATGTGTTCACTATTCTTCCATATGTTATCTAAATAGTGCGTATCGTATTTTACGTGGGAGGAAAAGGATACGTTTAATCAGGACTCACGTATCATGTTTTTTGCACGTGCAAACCGTAACGCGGCGATCCGCATTCATTCTTTAATGAAAAATTTCCCCTTTTAAACCTTTCGGAAAATCCATAATTAGAAATCGCTCCCAGGGCCACTAATTATGTCGCATTACTTACAAAAGATGAGTGAGTGTCACTTATCAAACTTCTGAAGGAGCCAATGGGCTTCTGACTTCTGTAGAAGCCTTTAATGAGCTTCTGACTTCTGCTGGAGAATTATGTGGAAAGCATGGAGAACAAAAACACACTTGAGAAAACAAAGTGAGATTGAAACTTTTAAATGATTTTTGAGGGACGAAAAGAAGAAGTACAAACCATAGTGCCCGAGAAATTATACGTGTATTTCCTTTGTTCAATCGCTCTGTTTGAGACGTGAAAACAGAGAAGATTATGAATCCTAAAGCTTAAGGCGCCTTGTTTCACTTGCCGCCAGTAGTTCTTGTATTACTTCTATCAGAAGTACAATTTGTATGGTTTTCATCTTTCATGATCGATTCTCTATCAACCCAAGACCTCAATAGTGTTAGTAGCCTTAGTAATCAGTTCTTTCTGCAACTTCCTCCCCCCCTCCCCCACCAGTTCTTTCTCCCTGTCTACTACTTCCATATTCACCTTCTGGCCAACACACCGGCTTAGTGAATATTTTAAAATTTTTTATTTTCCAGGTCCCAGCAGTTTACAGAAAAATAGCCACCCGTTTCTTTGGTTGGCGATAGGATTTGGTGTACTTGCTTTATTCGTAATTGGTTTCGTCTATTTTCGGAATCGTCAAAATAAAAGAAAACAAAAAATATTCCCTTCTGAGATAGAAATGGCCCCAACTCAACCTCCAGCCCAGGGACCTAGCTCTGGAGGAGAAATGGTGGTCACTAGCTTCTAGTGGTAACACTTGCTGAGTTGCCAATCTTTAACCATCAGCTATACGTTAGAGACTACCGCCCCATTCTTGTACAATCAACATTCATTTGAGCCAGGGGATAGTAACATTAGTTTGATTTAAACAGATTTTGAATAACAAGTACTTTCCTTCAAGGATTGACTCATCACTCAATAAATGCGATGAACTTGTGTCCTCATGCCGCCACAGAAACAAAGCGTTACTGCGTTCTTACTGAACATGGCAAGGTTTTTCGGGGACCTGGGTGATCTCGCGATGTGATTATGAAGAAAAGAACATTTCTTACTTTTATTGATATGACCTTGAAATGGAAACTGCTTATTACCAAGAAAGGGGTTCATCTTTGCACCACTTTGAAAAGAATTTCAACACCATTATAAGTTCTTCCTAGCTTATGTACACTAAGATGTCTCCAGAATCTCCCAACTGCTCGGTGCTGGTCTGAGTACCAATGATGCTGAGAAATCGTTCTTATTCATGGCGATTACTATGCACGCGCTACCCACATTCTGGCTTCAAACTGTCCTGCAAAACTATAAAAAGGTTCTTCAGACTGCAATGATGTTACACTGTTGATCTTTAACTTCTGGTCGGATAACATTGGACATAAAAAGTAATTCCTAGCGAGTTTACAAGCCGGCAAACAACCAACAACACAAGGTTTCCTCACCTCTCGCAGTAACCGGAGGAATTAAGAAAATAAGTGTCAGAAAGAGAGGGGCCAAATACATGATTCCTCCGTACATATACACTGACTACGGAGTATGTGGAATACGTAACACAGTTGAGAGCGTTCGTGAATACACCCACACGTGTAGTATCCAGTGACTAGCGCTAGTTTGACCGTACAGGGCTGCTTAAACTCCAAGTCTATCTATCATGTGTACCCGCGATACAGCTATAATGCATATGATACTCTCAGGTTTCTGCACCTAATCAGTTCTACTTAAAGCTCACAAAAAACTCTACGATTCCCAACAAAACAACGGTTTTCCAACGTTTTTTGAAGTTAATCGCCGCGGATGTTAATTCCACTGATTATCAAATTTTTTTAACTCAGATATTTTCGCGACTGATTTGTGATCATTGAGATCCATGGACAGTTTTAATTACTTTTTGGCTCCTTTTTCAGTAAATTTCCAATGATAATGCCGTCAGAGAACTATTCTGAAGTTTAGGTTATCTCTTACTTCAACACTTTATGTTACATTGATGAATGATTATCTGGCAGGTCACTGGTAGCGGGTAACACAATACAATACAATTTATTATTACGGCTCCCCTATACGAGGCTATTCTGTTGTAATATATATATGGTCGCAGGTCGCAAGTGAATGATCGTGGGTCATGGATACAATACGAGTTATCACTACCTAAGCGCTGCTTCGACGTGTTCGTGTCACGTGAAAGGAGCGGAATATGAACTTAAGTGGACATCAGTTTTAACAGTGTTTAAGTCAGCTTATCCTTATCTCAGATAGTATGACAAATCACATAGTTACTAGATTTATTGTTAAAACTTTAAAGATGCTGGCGTGCACCACAGTACTGGTAAGGTAATGAACTCCTTAACGTGTCATAGGCCGATACTGGGGGAACTCCACGAAGGGCCACCTATCTACTACGGTGAACTCTCCACTGTAGTACTTTTTTGTCCTTGGGGATATATTTACTCATGGCCATTTCCCTTCAAGGCCACCAACCTCTTTTCTTTATGTGAGTGGGGCCTCAGCGTTCCGCCGATTCTACTGTTTCCCATTTACTTGAACGCTCGATAGTACTTCTTTAAGTGCCACCGTTCCTCTTAATTAACGACATGGATCTGAAGGTGAAGTTAACTATGTAATCAAGTCTTATACTACTCAAATATGTAATTTGGAGTAGTTCGGATTATGGATGACTTGTTTTTGATTCACAACCCGCGACAATTTACTCGTGACCTGAGAAAATCCATCGACGACCCGCAAAAAAATACCCGCGACGCGGAACAATTTATGTACGTGCGCCTTACTCAGAGTTAATTACGCGCGTTGTGCTAATTTTTTTTTTTTTTAATCGAGCGACGGACTTCGTAATCAAGGGATTACTTGTTGTCTGCCTATTAGCCAATCTCTCCCTCACCAAAACCGGTTTGTAGGCCAACTAAAATCCTCAAACAATTATGTAAGCCTTAATTAGACATATATCACTGAGATTGCCTTTAATTTTTGTAATTAAAGATAAAAAATCGACCAGGGAAAAAGTTCATACCAGTGACAACCGTGTAAAAAGGATGATTTCACTTTATTCACTAATATAAGACATAAAAATTTCTCTACTGACGAATCGTTTCCTTGCACTTGGTGCATACTACTTTATGTAGAACTTGTACAGCCGAGGGTTGTCCCCGGCACAATTTTATCCATCTAAAGAATTATACGGTTTCTCTATCTTAGTGTTTATTTAAATTATTAAATATTAAGTACAAAACGACAAAAATCAATGTTAAATACACGTAAAAAAATAAAATAAATAAATAAATAAAAAAACCAGTACATCTTAGAACTTCTTAGGGCACTTTCCCATGGAATGTCGTAAAATAACAAGGCAGGTTCTCATTCTGGCCAATCAAAACAGAGGATAATGTCATAAGCAACATGTGAAAGGGTCTTAAACTTGTGTAAGATCGACTTCGATGTTGGCAAATGCGTCTGACTAAACAAAAGAGACCAGTCTCGATAAACCACCCCCTGATTTTATTGTGTGATCATGTAACTGGTTGGGAAAGTATCTCTATTGACACTCCATTCAAAACTGCTCTAAGCCCTTTGCTGGAGAATTTAATACAAACATATCTACAAGTCTTACTTGCATTATTTATTTTACCACTTGTGTTGTACTTTGTACTTTAATACTAGTTTACTTGATAAACAATTTGCCTTAGGCTACGTACATTTATTAGAAAAGGTATTCTTCACAATCTTATAAAAGGAGGTAAGATCATTCAATGATCATGTGATAAGTAATCAAAGTTTAATGTCTTTACGTGGGGCATGGTTACCCATATTGCCCGAGCCAGAGGCTCATGTATGAAACGCAAGACAACAACCCACCCATCCCACCCCAGGGGAGGACATCCATCACACAGTAATCTCGTGCGTGGGAAATTAACGTCTCCTACTCCTAACCCTGCAGGAGATGGGACCTCCATTTATTCGTCCCTATAGAAGACTAAAATATCTAAACCATTTCTTAATGTTATACCAAGGTAGCATATTCTTCTCAATTATTTTAAGACCTTTAGTGTTGGTCCGGCCGGGGCTCGAACCCTCGACCTCCCGCACACCAGTCCAGCGCTCTATCCATTGAGCTAACCGGGAGGCGGTGATTCCATGATGTCATTATGGTGAAGGCTATGCCCATACAATACTCATATATTTTATTATTATATACTCTTTTGTGAAAGTGGGTTAGTGGAAAAATAAATAAATAAATGAATAAATAAAGGACAGACAGACAGTCAGACAGGTAGATACTGATAGATATACAAACAGATATACAGACCTACAAAAAGGCAGGCAGATAGACATAGAGACAGACAGACAGACAGACAGACAGACAGACAAGCAAGCAGACAGAGAGAAACAGGGCTCGACACTAAAGGTGGCCCACTAGCCACAGACTAGTAGAAATTCAGTTTTGGTTAGTAGTTTTCAATTTCCACTCGCAAATTTGGCAAATAAACATACTGAAATTGCCATAACATCTAAAAACATCTAAAAACATCTAAGATGTCACTGGGCACTTGGCTAGTAAGTTGAAAAGTTAGTGTTGAGCCCTGGAGAAAGAAGACGTGCTTAAAGAAACAAAAATGAAACAAAAAGGAACAATGACTTTTGGAAATAACTAATTTAGAAAAACCTAAAAGGCTGGATGCTAGTGAGGAAAGCCTAGTTGATTTCCTAACGAAACATTGGTGATTACATATAAGAGTAGAAATATAAGTATTGATTACATAGAGAAGTCTTCACAGAATTTACTGTTAGTGTAATTATATTAAAGTACTGCTTAGAATAGCATCATTGAATAAAATCTCACATTCTGATTGGTTAACTAAGTGAGGCATTTAGTGTGGAATTTTGAGTTGAAATCTGCAAGGATAAGTGACATTGTTTCACATCTATGTATATATAACAACTAGTAGTAATCCTGTTTTCTTTCTTTATTGCACTTGAAAACTGATATCGCACTCATCCCTTCATGATTTGTGCAAAAGCGGTTTTTGCATGCAATTTCATGTGGAATTCTTGAGTCAAGTACTGAATTTTCCTATTATATTAAAATATCACTTGTGAGACAGTATATAACATGATCGGTTAATCATTTATGAGATTCCTTTCTTGTTGCCTTTTCCTGAGAGAAAATCCAGTAATTCCCAACCACCACAGCATAGAGATAAGAATGGGAACCACAATGAATACTGCAAAAATTCCATCAACCATAAAAAGATGAAAGAGAGAGAGTTCATATCTTTTGTGTTCTTTTTCTTTTCTTAATATACAACTATCAATAATATATGACATAGAGGGGTTCTAAAAATTCAACTATCCTTTACTGAAAGAAGTAACCACACATGATATGCATGTTTGCACTTTTTTCAATGGGGCTGAATGTAGGTTAAGACGGGTTTAAAAGCCATATCACCGTACCACTTTCACCAATATGATGAGTGGGTTGGGGATGGGGGTGATCCCTACAGGTTTTAACAACAAAAAAATTCCATATGCTCTGAAGGCCTCAACATGCCTTGAGGTATGTCAGCCTCTTCAACAGCATGCAAAGCGCCTCCATTTCTCCGACAACACTTCTTTGTTCCAAGATAAACTGGTCAGGGATCCCTAAAACCTCTGCCAGAAAAGGAAGGTCGTTCTTATGGAACCTAAACTCCGCCAAGCACTCGTCGTTTCGCTTGTCGTCTTGATCAAAAAGTGGGTACTGCCCATAAGGAAAATCTAAGTTAGTTGACGTATTTAAATCATACAAGAGGAGACACTTCTCGTCTGAAATTAGACCATCATCGAATGCATAGAGTAGCTGCCTTTTGGCCACCTTTAGGGACATTTTTTTGCCTAGTTTATCGCTATGTTTTCAGCTTGTTTCACGCGGTAATCACAAACTGTTGTCATTGCTAAACTATTTTCATTTTCGCGGTCTCTCGAACGGACGGAGCCTGGTATTCCCAGTCCCCACGCGATCTAGATCGCCGTAGCTGTCCAAAAAACCTTCGGTGCTAAAAGTCCCTTGTGCCCGAGGTCTTGGATACCGTCCGAAGCCGAAGGCCGAGGGCGGTATTCAAGACAGAGGGCAGAGTTTTTCCATGTACGGACCGACCTAGGCTGGTGAATAATATTCTTTTTTTTTTTCTAAAACTCAACGAAATACTTTCCTTAAGAACCCTAGTGATTTGAAGTTGTAATTACGATGTCATAGCGGATTTGGACCCCCCCGGTCCATATCCGCTAGCGGAATTGGACCCCCCCTTCGCAGATTTGGACCCCCCTCTAAACATTCCTTTTTCGTAACTTATTCCAACTACAAACTTTTAGGCGATGTCCGTTATAATTTCAACACAAGATTGCGTACTATAATTAACGAAGAAAAGCGACATAACAACTTCATAAAGAAGTAAATTGTTCAACCGTATAAAACCAAAGTAGGCGGCGCAACGCATATTAGTTGTGGAACACGAACAGCGAATTCCCGATTTTTTCGAACCTTCGTGAAAATAAAGCTTATTTCGAAAAATTGCGTTGACTAAAGGCTTTTGGTTGGAGTTATCGGAAGTTTCGAAAAGTCGAGATTCGAGCAATCGGTATTTCACAGAAACAAAACAAACAATAATTGAAGCTTTGACGCATTCAACAGTCTTTATTATTTTATATTTCACTTTTTTTCAAGAGAACTGGAAAACAAACAAACGATTTCAAAATTTACGTTTCGTTTTCATTCCAGAGGTAAACAACAAACTTACAGCTGCAGGTTAATTTAACGAAAATCTTAAATTGAGACACAATGCTGAGAAAAAGATAACGTCTACGCGTATGTTTTAAAATAAAAACCTATTTTGTAAACCTACTTTCTGAAAAAAAATATTATTTGGAAGCCTTCTTTCTGAATTATTATTATTTCTATTAGAAAATTATATATGGTAATGTTTTTACTCAGTTTTGTTGAAGGGGTCCAAATCCGCGGAGGGGGGTAATAATCCGCTAGCGGATATGGACCCCGGGGGTCCAATTGTAGGGGGGTCCAAATCCGCTAGGACAACGGCAAGATTCTCCATATAACACCGAATAATTTCAGAGCAAGTAGATGATTGACAAAAGAGAAGTATCTGTCATGATTTGACACCTTCAATTAGAATTAGCGCAAGAAAAAACACAGAAAGGCCTATAACTGCCAGCAAGATCAGTTTCAACGCGATTGAAGCGTTGCAATTGTATGATCTTGAGACACTACGAAAGACCGAAAACTAAGAGTAGATCGCAGTAAAACAATTGACGTTGATCTAAAGAACTCAGATGCTCTCATGCTACGTCTACCGAGAAGCTTTCTACAAATGAAATCAAACAAAGCAAAATTATACAAAAAAATATGACAGAATATAAATGAACGTGAGTGAAAGAATGCGAAAAACAATAAGAAAAATGCGCTTGCAAAACGTAAAAAATGTAATTAGGAACGCATAAGGAAATCGCTAAAAATGGGAATGCCGCACTAACAAAGCTGGCTCACACTTTTGATAAAACAACAGTACATGTCAGTTTGGCAAGCGACCTTGAGTCAAACTTCTATTCGTTTTCTTCTTCACTGATCTTACCAGTTAGTTCGGTTTCTGTTGTTACGATAGAAATGTCAAATTTCATGGGACTTGCAAAGAATTAGCGAAACTGTATTAATAGGAGACCTCAAAACTTTGCTCAACTTTTTGTAGCGAACGAATAATTTTGGATAATTCAAATATTAAACGAGTGAAAGTTACATTGATTAATACAATTGTTGACCACAAATTATTCATTTTAACTTTCTTTTACTTCTTCGAGAAGGCCCATTGAATTACAACGGATTTTGAGCAGCGTGTAAATCTACTTTAAAAACACATTTAGAATTACAAAGTCATTTCGAAATTAATTCTTGCAGAAATAAACCAATTGAAAGTGATATGAGATTGAGAGAAAGGACAATTTTAAAATACGTTATTTAACGGTTATAGCGGGTCGTGGCCGAAGTCTTAAAAATGCTACCCAGCCGGCAAAACAAAATATATCTATGAAAATTTGCAACGAGGCTAGGGATGTACAGGCGAGTCAACAGCAACAGATAGGATACCGCC
Organism: Stylophora pistillata; assembly: GCF_964205215.1. NCBI lineage: Eukaryota > Metazoa > Cnidaria > Anthozoa > Scleractinia > Pocilloporidae > Stylophora > Stylophora pistillata. The sequence continues at coordinate 27,962,276 of NC_142527.1, read as the reverse complement.
CGCTAGGAGCGGGCCAGATGTCAGATTGCACGATTCGCAGAGTGCCGCCCGCTCATACACCAAGGAAAAAAAGTAATACTTACGTATGGACTTAACTTGAAGCTCAACGGTGTCGGTCAACGGAGTGTACTGAATACCATAATCTATCAGTATTCCGCACGTTTTGTCATCTTCAAGTGTCACATTGTGCAGTTCAAACACTGCGATAGAGGCTGTCAAGTTTCCTGCCCAACCCACTGATGACTGATTAGGCCTTGTGAACGAAAAACCGCTCGAGTTGAGAGCTATCAATTTTGTTTGCAGCAACCCAGGACTCTTCCAAATACCAAAAACCACCTCGTAAAGATCATCCTTCAGATCTCCTAAATTGTAGTGCCACCTAAATGACACAGTGTCGCCTGCGAAGACTTTTGTTGGCTTGTCTGGAGCAGAGATCATATATGGATAAACTATAGCTTGACTGGATCCTGTAAATGACATGGTGAGAGACCGGTCAGGTTGTGTCACGATAAAATTGACCTGATCAGGCCCCATAATGATCTACTCTAATTGCGGCAGCAGCAGCATCCCTTCGTGGCCTTGCCTGGAACTCGGGGGCAGATGGGTTGAGCGTTGAACTCGATGGCCATTGGGTACACGCTAACTCCAAAGGGTAAAGGTGTTGGGTTGCACGCTCGAGGTAGTCTTTGCTTACTTTCAACTTAGCGGCTCTAACAATGCTATCTTTTCCTCGGATGAGGTCGATGACAATTGCCAGTTTCCATTGGTTACGGTTTTTGCTATCACCTCGAATGATGACGACATCTCCGATGTTAGGATGGGGCATTTGCTTTCCTCCTGCTCTACGGTGGCTCTCTCGTAGACTTCTCATGTATTCTGCTGTCCATCTTTTCCACATAACACCTTGCACTTCAGTAGAAATTTAGCCCTTTTTCTCAAATCGTCTTCTGGTACATGGTGTGCTTGTAGTTCTGAGAGGTAATTCGGGTTGATGCTCAGCATGGAGTTAGGCGTCAGCACTGGAAGCTGGATGTCGTCTTCGAGGTAGCTCAAGGGGCGGTTGTTGAGTGCTACTTCGACGTCAAGTACTACTTCTTCCAATTCAGGCCAGCGGAAAGTCCCATTGCCAATAGTTTTGTAGAAGGCACCTTTGAATAGGCCAATAAGGCGTTCGAATTGACCTCCCCAACATGGGGCGCGACTCAGGTTGAAACGCCACTTAATGGCCAGGCCAGCTAGGATCTCATGGAACCTTTCGTCCTTTTGCACCTGTAGTAACCATTTCTCGGCGGCCTTGAAAGTGGATCCATTGTCGGAATAGATCATTTCCGGTCTCCCTCTTCGAGCTATGAAGCGCTTGAGGCTCGCTAAGAACTCTGATGTTTCCAGGGATTTTGACAGGTCAAGGTGAACTGCTCTGGTCAGGCTGCAAGCATACAATACTAAATAGGCCTTGCTTTCGGGTTTGGCTCTAGACGTGTAGCGTATTGGTCCTGTGAAGTCAACTCCTATCACTTGAAAATGCCTTGAACCTTCTGTTCTGGTTTGGGGTAGATTCCCTGGCGGTGGTGCTTGGTAGGCTCTTGCTCAGAATCTTTTGCACCCGTAGCAGCTACCTCTTAGCTTCTTTACCAGGCGTCGTAGGCGGGGTACCCAGTATTTCTCGCGTATCTTTGCCATGGTGAGCCCAACCCCTCCATGCAGGGTGGAAAGGTGGGCATTAAAGACCAACTTCGCGGTGAAGGGATGCTCATCTGGCAGATAGATCGGATATTCTCCCATTATACGTCCTCGGCATTCTAAGACTTTCTGATCGTTGTACTGAGGGTTTAACTGCAGTTTGTCTTCTTCAAAATTGGCTAGCTGGAGCGCCGATTGTTGTGCTTGTTTGATCCAAAAAAGCTGTTGTTGTTGAATCTCTTCAGTGTTGATTGGACCACTCCTTTTCAGTGGTTTTCCTCTGCAGTTATGGACAAATCGCCAGACCCAAGCTCCAATTCGTAGACCTCTTGGTAATGGGTGGTTAATAAGTACGTGGTGTAGAGCATCTTGTTTGGGAACGGCAACAGAGAGAACTTCTCGTTTCACTTTGGCTTCAGTCATGGTTTCGGGCGTAGGTTCGAGTATTATGTCAGGTGGCCATTTTGCAGTATCACTAAGCCAGGTTGGACCATGATTCCAGAGGTTGTTATCGACCACATTCCCTCCTCGACTCCCTAGGTCTGCTGGATTGTCTTCGGTTGGGACGTGATGCCAACTGACGTACTCGTGTTGTTGGATCTTGTTCACTCGGTTTGATACGAATTGCCGATACTCCCCTTGACCTTTGATCCAGTAGAGTGCCACAGTTGAGTCAAGCCAGCAATGGGTGCTGTATGATTGGACACTTAAGGCTGCTTGTACGTTGGCTACCAAGTTAACGGCCATATGACCTGCCACAAGCTCGAGTCTTGGTATCGTTAGAGACTTTTTTGCGAGTCTTGACTTCGCGGAAATTAGTTGCTGAGTGACACCTTGATCTTGATGGACGACAGCGTAGACTGCAGCACTGACGCCCTTTGTACTAGCATCACCAAATGCGTGTAATGTGACGCTCAAAATCGGTTGCTGGAAGGGAGGAAGTGCTCGCTGGGCTGTCAAATTCTCGGTTAGTGTCTTGTTCTAGTCCTTCCAGCGTTTCAGAAACGGTCCTGGAAGTTGAGTATCCCAAGATACTTTGCTGTCACAAATGTCGCGGTAGAGCTGTTTGCCAATAAGTGTTACCGGTGACACTAGTCCCAGAGGGTCATAGATTTTGGCTAGGTGAGACAGCACTCCTCTCTTGGTCGTTTCGGTCTGGTCGCTCTGGATGATGACGCTAATCGTGTCTTCTTCTCTATTCCAGGGAAGGCCTAACAGTTTGCCTTCTGAGGGTTTTGTTCCTCCAAGTTGCTGTTTAGCATATGACAACTCTTCAGATGATGGGTCACTGGTTGTTTCTAGTTCTGAGGCGTTAGAGTGCCATTTGTGAACGGTGAATGTGGCGTCTTTAAACACTTCTGTGGTTATGACTTTCTTCACTGCAGTGAGCTCGACGGTCTCGCCACCGGTCATTAGGTCGTCAACATATAGACCATCACGAATTTCTTTAATCAGCTTGGGGTGATGACTTTCCCAAGTGTTGAGATGCTTATTGATAACTCCACCGAGGAGGAATGGTGAGTACGTCATTCCGAATAGGGCTCGGGTGAAACGAAGGATGGTGGTTTTGGAACTGCTTGGGGGTTTCCAGTGGAAACGTAAGGAATCTCTTTCTTCTTTCTTTATTCGAACTTGCAGAAATGCCTTCTTAAGATCACCCGTTAGAAGTACTGGGTAGAATCTCGATCTTACGAGGATGTCCCACAGACGGTTCTGGTGTGGAAGCCCTGGGTGGAGGCAGTCATTTAAGGATGGCTGGTTATCCTTCTCTCTTGCTGACGCGTCGTACACAATTCGGAGCTTGGTACTTTCAGCATTCTCTCTGACAACTCCTTTATGCGGGATATAGTACTCTTTTCCAGTTGGAATGTCAGGTGCTGGCTCCACAATTCCTTGTTGAGGTTGTTCTTGAATCGTACTCTTCGTATTGACCATTTCGCTCTATTTTCCGGACTAATTGCTCCAATCTTCTCTTACTTCCAGTTTCATTTGTTGGCAGTGTAGGGTGGGTCCCTTTCCATGGCAACCTTGTTTGGTACCAGCCGGCTGGGTTTCTCTCAAGCTGTTCTTTGAATTCATCGTAAACTGCCTGTTGGTCTTTCTCATAAGTGTCAGCGAGGCCAAGTGCGTCCAGGGCACACAGTTGCTCATAATCTGTTAAGGCTGACTGCGTTAGGAGCGCAGGACTACCAACATCCTCTCTTCCCGGTGACATCAAGGTCCATCCAAGAAGCGTTTTCTCGGCCACAGGCTGCCCAGGTTTTCCCACTCTTTGTGCGGTACTTGTTTTGATTGTGGCATACTCGCTGGCGCCTAAGACTACGTGAATTGGAATTTGAGGTCTTGTGTCGTTATCTTCAATCTTGACTCCTTTGAGGTGACTGTATTTACTTAGCAGATTTTCGTACTTAGGGTTATCGAGTGTAAGGAGTTGAGGCTTATGGACTTTCGTTAGTTCAATGTTCATGTCAAATTTTCCGTTCACTGCTGCAAGGGTTACTGGATAAATTTCAACGTTCGTGGTTGAAGAGCCAAGCATAATATCTATTCTATTGGTCACTGTTTCTTTAGGCCCTTTGTTGAGAAGACTGATAAGTTTAGTCGAAGCGTACGAACTTCCGGCACCAGTGTCAAGCAAAGCATGTGTTTTTATTCCGTCAATCTCCACAAGAATGATAGGCTAAACGACTTCGTTGTTTTCTGGGTGATGAGCTGTCAAAACTCCTTCGCTTTTCACTTCCTTTGGTGAGCTGCAGATCGATGTATGATGTCGATTACCGCAATTTTGACATGTCGCGGTGCTTTTGCATTCCGACGATTTGTGAGGTCCTGTGCAATTGAAACAAAGTCTCTTGGTTGCCAGGAATTCTTTGCGTTCTGTCGGTGATGGGATTTTACCACATTCTGATGGCTTGTGGTTGTCTGCTTGACAGTACACACACTTGCGTGTCCTTTTCTGCTGAGTTTGGAACATGCGGTCTCGTCTCCTGGGTGGCAACGGATCTTCTAATCTGAAGTTATCAATCGGGTTTCGACGAGTCCATTGGCGGAGTGCTTCGGTGAACTTCACGAAATCCTAGGTCTCCCAATCTGGATCGTTTCGCACAAGGTCCCCTCTGATTGCCGGCAGTTTTTCGAGCGTCAACGAAACCATCCCATTCACTTCATGAAGTGATTTGAGTGAGTCGAGGGACCGCACGCTTTAGGAAAGTTTGTCGTAGAATTCGTGAATTCTTTTGAGGTTTCCGGTGGGTGTGTGAGGCAGTTCAAGAATCTCCTTTACGTAGGTATTTACTATTTCGCTATGCTTTCCGAATCAGTCTTTAAGGATTGGTAAGGCTCGATTGTATCCTTCAGCTGAATGTGGCACCGCTTCGATTGTTCTCCTAACTTTGACGTCCAGTAATTCACGCAGGTACGGGAATTTAGTAACAGGCGGCACGTCTGTTTTGTCGATGGATTCGGAATATTAGGGAGCTTAAGCAACCACGACGACGAACGGAGGACGACGACCGGAAGTAGCGAGAACGTCTCTGCGCAAGCGCGAACCAAGAATTCCGACTTCGTCTTAACGTCGACGACTTGACATGGACCAGTTTCACGTCGTCGTGAACTTCCGAACTTCAAAGCAGTTTTTCTCGTCAAAAGGTGCGGCTTTATTGTCGTTTTTTTGACAGTCTATGGCCGGTTAGAGTTTGTATTCGCTTCTTCGTTTGATTTAAACCTCCCTGTTCAGTTTTCTAAACAAATAAAATTCGAAAACCCACTAACTCATTTTCCTTCCTCCGCACAGATGTCAAGTCAAGCGGTGAAAGCGACCACGTTAGGTTTAAATTTATTTGAGTATATTTTATGAAAGGGTGCTGTTTATCATTTTTATTGAATGAAAAGGTTTAAATGGCAGTGCAATACACCTCTGCGTTCGGTCAAAAGTTGTGTGTATGGAACTGTCGGTTTATTGCTACTAAAAAATTTTGCGTGTTGCTGTTCTTCCGTCGAGACGCTTTAAACAGCAAAGAATTCTTCAGATCGGTGTGTCAACATGAGCGTGAATAACTCTCAGGTTTTGCGAATCTATTTTCGAAATGTTTGTTAAAAATCTAGATTTACAGCCATAAAAATTATTCCGACAAAATCACACGGGAAATAATAGTATTCTTGTTTGAAGCGCGACGACTGATCTGTGCCGATCGCTAGCTAGCATTGATTAAAATTGACAGACTTGCGTCGTTTGCTCGCTAAAGGAAGGAGCATCAAAGGTAGAACATATCAGGCTAAAGCACGTTGAAAATCAGGCAAGCCCTGGGCAAAATAGGTTTGTTTATACCAGCAACACTTAGAACTGAATTTTAATCTCGAATAACTTCCGTAAAATTTATATTTTAAACTTTTATCATGCGTAAATTATTGTAAATAAAGCTAAAGCTTAATAATTCCTTGGACTTTTGATGTTCAAGAATTGAATAACCTACTCTCGAACTTCCGATATAGATGAAAATTTGATCCATGACTGAGAAGAAGGTTTTGGAGGTCTCTGAACGATGTCATTTCTTAAACTGACGAAGCGAGAATAAACAAAAATTTCAGACGTCGTCGTCCTTGAGCAACTTCACTGCTCAAGTTTCATTTTCCCGCTAAAAACGACGTCCTCGTTCCAGACCCTCCGCGATTACTTGACGTCGTCGTCGTCCCTTTCGTCGTGGTTGCTTAAGCTCCCTATTGCCCCCAAAATCTTGGCCATTCGGCATATGTTCCGTTAAACTTGGTAATAACCAGCTTGGGTAGTTTTGCTTGACTGACAGGCGTTTCCGCGGAAAGATTTTGGTTTCCTGTTTTGAGCTGAAAATTCTCTTGCAATTTTAGCTTTGTCTCGTGAAGCTTAATTTCAAACTGCATCTTTTCTTCTCGCTCTTGGTTTTCTGCTTCAGTTTTCCGTTTCATCAACCATTCTTCGAGGGTTTAGATCCGACCATCCGCTTCTTCTATTCTTGCGTTAATTCCATCATTCCACGTGCTGATTTCGTTATCGCTAACTTCCGCAGCTATCTTCTCTCCTTCAACCGTTCTTCGTGCGTTCTCTACTTCTGGGAGAAGTTCTTTTAAGTTCGTCAAGTGTCTAGATATAGTAGATTGCTTTCCGCTAGTAAGTATGCCATCAGTTTTATCCTCTGTCCTTTTAAGTTGCTTAAGTTTTGTTTCCAGAGTAGATTCGGCGTTTTCCATGATTCGTTCGATTTCGAGGTTAATTAGACGTAGGCTTCGTTGCAGATGTAAACGAGAGCTTAAAGGTAAATTGAGGACATAAATTATACACATAATCCTCCCATCGTGGTCGCCACGTTTGCTGGACTCCTCCGGCCGCTGGAGACAGTATCCAAGACAAGTCACAAATTTGATGTTAACGTGTTTAATAATCGCAAGATTCACAAGGTCTTCACACAATCACGGTCAATCTAACTCTCAGTTCAATAGATTCGCATAAACAACTTAAAAGGGTGGGCAGGCTCCCAATAATAAGCACGTGCTTCCGTTATCACGGGTTACATAATTACGTAATATGTGCCCCAGTCCCCGACATTGCTCCCATTTCCAAGGGGTGTCCTGTCGGGTCAGCAGGCGCAAAGGGGTCGTGATTGTGGCATAGTCTGGTATGAATCGGGACACGTACTGTGCCATACCAAGAAAAGACTTCAGTTCACTATGGTTCTGAGGAGGTTGTGCCTCATGGATTGCTTTAACTTTCTTTGGATCAAGTCTAACACCGACAGAGCTAAAAATGTGAGCATAGAACTTGATTTCAGTTTTGGAAAACGCACAATTGTCTTTGTTCAGACGGAGGTTGTTTTCTTTAAGCTTTTGTAGAACACCACGGAGATTCTTGTTGTGTTCTTCCTGGTCTTTTCCAAATACTATGATGTCATCTGAGATGTTTTTACATCTTGGGAGGCCAGTAAGGAGTTCCTTGATTGTTTCCTGGAAAATTTCTGACGCTGCATTAATTCCAAAAGGCAGACGTTTGTATCTTCTTAGGCCAGCATGAGTACTGAAGGTTGTGACATGACGGCTTTCAGGTGATAACTCAAGCTGGTGATATCCTGAGGACAGATCTAATGTACTGAAAAGCGTTGCACCATTCAAATCAGCAATAAGGTCGTCAATGGTGGCATGAGATGCTTTTCTCGCTTAATTGCTTGGTTTGCCTCACGCATATCAACACATTCGAACTTCTCCGCATTTCTTGGGGACGACAACAATTAGACTGATCCAGGGTGTTCAAATCACTGTTTGGAGGCATAGGGAAAGTACCAAACAAACAAGTGAAGTTACACATAGACCCCGATATTACACCCCGACAGCAACCCCACAGACGAATTCCATTTCATGTTAGAGACGATGTCGAAAAAGAGCTTGAGAGACTTGAGAAACTCGACATCATCGAGAAAGTTGAAGTGATTTGATCTCTTCTTTTAGAGACTCCGGGTCGTCTTTGTTTCTTTCAGTGACGGTGGCAGTATTAATAGAAACCGCAATCAGACCTAGTTTCTTCGCAGTGCGATAGCTGAGAAGATTTCCGATTTCTCCTTTAACAACAATCAGCTGGGCAGAGGTGCTCGCGTTACTGGATTTCACGGGTGCAGTGGGGATTCCCAGGGTAGGAAGAGGGACTTTAGATCCATATGAATAAATCTTGGTGTGAACAGGTTGCAGGCTTTCACAGCCGTGACTGTTAATTCTTTGAAAGGTTGTTTCATCAAGAAGATTAACAGATGCACCCGAGTCGATCATCATATTCACGTTTTTTCCATTGATTTGTAGCTGACATATGGGTGGCTTCTTGTTTTCTTGATGGTCGACAGTGTAAACGTACTCATATTCTTCATCAGAGGTTTGACCCACGGAGGCCACGGTACGAGGTTTTGAACGACAAACATGAGCAAAATGGCCAATTTTCCCGCAGACTTTACAGATTTTTCCTTGTGCAGGACATGGATTTTTGTGAGGTGCGTACCCGCCACATTTTCTAGGACATTTGCCTTGCTTGTTTCTAAGACGACGATTGCATGACTGTGTGTCACGCCGGTCGCGCGGGCGGCTTTGCCTATTCTCTTCGTTTCGTTTGATTTTGTTGACGGCGTCGAATTCGCCTCCGGCATCTTCTACGTCTTTCGCTTGCTTTTCACTAAGTTCTAATGCTCTTCCTAGATTCAATAAACCTTCTAACGTTGGGTTTTCAACTAGTGCTCGGCGTCTGAGCGAGCTGGAACTGCACGTCAGAATAATATGTTCTTTAATTTCTTTGTTAACATCGCTGAATTCGCAGGTTTTCGCGAGTTGGCGAAGCCTAGTGTGAAAACTATCGAGCGATTCACCCTCTTTCTGCTTCGTCTGGCGAAAATTATATACTACATATGTGGTGTTGACTTGTGGGGAGAAATACTCGTCAAGTTTCGCGACCGCCGTGTCATAGTCGCCGTCTTCTCCAATATAAGGTGTCGAATATTTCGTCTACGTCGGGGCCGGCATAATGCAGCAACAAAGCCCGTTTCCTTTTCGCAGCTGTGATGTTCATTCCGATATGCATTCGTTCTAAGCGTCCTAGCCATCTTTTCCATCGTGGGCCTGCGCTGCCATCGGCATGGACGTCGAACGGTGGAAAACTTGGTAGCGAAACCGCCATGAGGTCTCACAGAGTTGAGCGCGTCGCAAACAGCACGTGCTTTCAAGAAAAATTTACACAGCGAACTCCACAATGAAAATACCCTGGTCCCAGAGGTTCTCTTCTCTCTACCGGAGTACGAGAATTCGGCGCGAAGCGCCGACCAACGAGCTGCAAAGCAGCGAGCGGAGTAATCCTCTGGGCAGGACCGTTGAGGATGTCACTCGCATGCCACCAAGCTTCGGGTGACAGCCCTCAATCACGCCCCTTTCCGACAACCAATCAGAGTAAAGTACTAAAATACCTCTGGGAGTAAAATACCTCTGATTAGTTGTCGGAAAGGGGCGTGATTGACGGCTGTCACCCGAAGCTTGGTGGCATGAAAGTGAGATTCTCAACGGTCCTGACCAGAGGTTCTCTCCGCTCGCTGCTTTGCAGCTCGTTGGTCGGCGCTTCGCACCGAATTCTCATACTCCGGTAGAGAGAAGAAAACCTCTGGGACCAGGGTACAATGAAAACCAGTGTTGACGTAAATATTGACGGTGGGATTCTTGAATTTTTACATCCTCGTCGCCAGATGTAGTATCGAGAGTATCAGTCTCGAACAGAGCTAAAGTAAAATGAACCACAACGCCCTGCTTGCAGTAAAAACCTTACCTTTTAATCTAACTCTCCGTAATCACGTGATCCAACATAAGGTGGGACTTAACCTAAAATTTGACTACAAAATGCAATTTTTGTTTTTGGAGAAATCTGAAACTTCAGGCATAGAAGAAAGCCATGACATGAGTTTTTAAGACTAATTTGCTTTATTTTGTTGCCTACGATAAGTTTTCTGCAAGCTAGTAAAAAAATATTTTTGGTTACCATGGCAACGCAACGTAGCATCTTTCAGTTTTGCTCCAATTTGAAGCCCGAAAGTCCATCCAATTCCTAGAATTTCCTCAGTATTTTCAAGAGGAAGCTATATGACCCCTTACATGAGGTATAGCTAGTCGGAAGTGGCGTGGGATTGAAAGCTGGCGTGTTTTCAACTGTGGAGATACTGTGAGAGCGAGATTCTAGTTTTATATCAGCGAAGCTTTTGTCTAAAATGCCAGGAGGGAAGAAGAATACTGTATATAGAAGAAAGCGGAAAGGAAAGCCTTTTACTGGAGTGCAGAGATACGCAAAGAAAGCGAAGAAAATGCCGCGTGCGGATAGAGAAGTCACAAACTCAGCATCGAGTTCATCGTGTGATGAGGCTCTGTCAGATGCCGAAAGTGCTTCCATCAGTGCTTCGAGACTCAAAATGAGACCAGAAGATTCACCAGATAGTTCATCAAAGATTTCTGATGTAAATGATTTTCAGGGAGAGGGATACAGACTTGTAGACCTCAAGAAATTATATGCCACGTTGTCTGAAGCACATGTGTGCGAGGAAGGTGAGAAAACATAAGTGAACATCTGTTTTACTTTTAACCTTTTCTTTACTGTTCATGTCTCGTAGCATATGCTAGTAACAGTGTGCAGTTTTCATTTTTTTCTCTAAGAATGTTTTTTTACTTCTCTTCAGTACTATCTTTATTGTTTTCATTGATTAAAAATTACAGTTGTAACTGTCTGTTGTGTGGTATGTGGTAAATAAATTTTGTGACTCATATACATGTATGAGAATGCACAAAATAACTTTAGTCTATACTGTTATTATGTTCTAGGGAGTTTAACTCTGAAGGAGAATTCTTCTGGGAGAAATGGGCTAATGGCAGACCTCTCTGTGGAGTGTAGCTCCTGCCTTGAAGCTACACCATTGAAAACATCAGATACAATAACAAAGAAAGGGCAATCTTTTGACGTAAATCGTCGTGCAGTCTATCATTCTCTGGAGACAGGAGGTGGCTATGAAGGGCTAGTAACCTTTTGCAGCATCATGAACATGCCATGTCTATCACTACCTGCTTATTACAAACAAGTAGACACAATACTTGAGGCTTTAGAAGCTGAAGCCAAAGATGAAATGACACAGGCAGGGATAAGAGTTCGCGAGTACATCCTGAAGGAAAGTGGAGATGAAGTCAATGATGATGTAGTCGATGCAGCCGTTTCGTTTGATGGTACATGGGCGAAAAGGGGGTTTACCTCTCTGACTGGAGTTGTTTTTGTTATATCTGTAGACACTGGAGAGGTTCTTGACTATCATGTCCTTTCAAAAGAATGCCGGAAATGTACCATGAAAAGGTCTCAGTGTCAAACTGACGAGGAGTTCGAAGCATGGCAGATTGAGCATCTTGCTTCCAATGAGTGTGACATTAATTTTAATGGAAGCTCACCTGCAATGGAAGCTGAGGGTGCCATGGCTGTTTGGAGTAGATCTGTGGAACTGCATAAAATAAGGTATAAATGGATGGTTTCTGACGGAGACATTAAGGCATTCAATACTGTGGAGAATATATATGGCGATGACTGCAAGGTGGAAAAGCTGGATTGTGTTGGGCACGTGCAAAAACGCATGGGCAAGCACCTACTTAATCTTAGAGCAAGAACCAAAGGTAAACTTGCAGATGGCAAACCCATTGGAGGATGGGGCCGACTGACTGAGAGCCGCATTAAACGCCTTCAGAAGTACTATGGTCTAGCCATTAGACAAAACACCCTAACTAAAGCAAACCTAACAGAAAGAGAGGTTGATGTTGCTGTTTACACCATGAAGAAAAATATCATTGCCATCCTCCATCACAGTGTCCAGTCACAAGATGCTGCTAAACAACATCGCTTCTGCCCTGTTGGTGAGGATTCCTGGTGTAAATGGCAACAAGATTGTGCTACTGGAACAAATACTTATGAAGCAGGTGACTGTTTGCCTGAAGTGTTCTTTGAACTGCTGAAGCCAACATTCATCACACTTAGTGAAACTAAGCTGCTCCAAAGGTGTGTGCGTGGCCCCACCCTAAATCACAATGAATGCATCAACGGACTGGTGTGGGCACGCTGCCCAAAACACAAGCATCATGGTACCAAGGTGATTAGATGTGCAGTTGCTTTTACTGTGTGCCATTTTCATAGTGGAGCTGCCAGCAGAGCAAGAATAATGCAGAGACTGGCAATTCCAGCAGGGGAGTACACTCAGAAGGCCTCAGAAGAAAAGGACAAGAGGCGGTTGAGAAAATCGGACCTACAGACCTCTGCTAAAGAAAAGAAGTGCCGGCAAGGAGAGCAAATGAGGCGCACACGCAGAGAAGATGCCCTACAGGAGGCTGATGGTGATACCTATGAACCTGGAGGCTTCTAAGTGACTGAAAGAAACATTTGCTATGATATTGGATAGTTCATAGCCATGCAAATTTGTGCAGACAATCTTCGTTTTAGCTTTTTAACTTTAATCGCACTTTTCTCAAAATGTGCATTTTGTGCATTCTAGAAAACATATCTCATAGAGGATTTAACCAATTGACTTGAAATTTTCAATGTTTATTGCTTTCAAAGAGTATCTGGGGATGAGCAAAGGGTTTTTCTTTAGCTCTACTTTGTCAAAAGTTACAAAGAAAATTGTGGTGGAAATTCACCCCAAAAATTTTGCTTTACTTTAACTGGAGGCAGGAACCAAAGTTTTTTATATTTTTTAAACCTCTCTGCTCATCTCCATGATTAGCCTATATACTATATAGTTATAAAAACAAATCAGAGCTAGCTGCATTCCATATCAAGATTTCTTTTCTAGAGTACATGTGGGTTGTGCACAGTATGGGGTAACAATATTTTGCTGATATCAGGTTACAAATAAATTGTGTGCAGAAATAATTGAAAAAACTGAAATCTATGATTCAGTAGCTTTTCAGTGATATATGGTTTTATATGGTTTTATATGGTTTGATTAAAAACTGTGGATGTGACAAGTCCTTGAAAAAAGGGGTCTTTTTTAGGTTACTTACGACATTACAATAACTTTCCAAGACGAGTACTGTGAAGGCTACTCTATCTACTCAGGAGTTATTAGCGCTAGTTTGACCGCACAGGGCTGCTTAAACTCTTTTTCCAAGTTTATCGTGTGTACCCGTAATACAGCTGTAATGCAAACGATGCTCTCAGGTTCCTGGCTCTCCAAAAATTTTACGATTCCCATCATCCCAACGGTTTTCCAACGTTTTCCAGAGTTAGTTGCTGTGAATGTTAATTCCACTGATTATTAATTTTTCACCCACATATTTTCTCGTTTTGTGATCATTGATGTCCATAAACAGTTAACTACATTTGGACTCAGGATAATTCCATTAGAGAAATTATCAAGAAGTTTAGGTTACTTGTTACCTCAATAATTTGTGTTATATTACTGTATGCCATTATCCTTCGATGGATTTTTTCCCTATTTTCATTGGCTGGGAGCCTACCACGTGACCTGCAGAAATTTTGGATTTTAATACCCAAAAAGATAAGAACCTGTACACCCAGTCGCTGTGAATGTTAATTCCACTGATTATTAATTTTTCACCCACATATTTTCTCGATTTGTGATCTTTGATATCCATAAACAGTTAACTACTTTTGGACTCAGGATAATGTCATCAGAGAAATTATCACGACGTTTAGGTCATTTGTTACCTCAATAATTTGTGTTATATTACTGTATGCTATTATCATTCGATGGATTTTTCCCTATTTTCATTGGCTGGGAGCCCACCACGTGACCTGCAGAAATTTTGGATTTTAATACCCAAAAAGATAAGAACCTGTTTACCCAGCAAAAACTGCATGGTTCTTATATAAAGAGTCATTCTGAATAATGATACAATGTTGTAGCAAAATATGTCTAACTGTTTTTATACATTTGATACTTCCATAAAACATCTCACACTACAGTTTCCCCACTGTATTTATGGCTCCCAGTCATGTATTAAAGCAAGTTTAAAAAAATGTACTCGTGGGTATAAACTTCTAAACTGTATAATTTAATAATTAATTTAATAATTATTTAATAGCATTTTCATTAAAGATATTTTAAGAACCCGTTTTGCCTAAGTTGTCAGTAAATAACCCAAAACATAGAACCTATTTTGCCAGACACGAAAAAAACTGGGTTCTTACACGCGGGTTTTTACTGTATTTGCCTCAGCCTTCGGCTTCAGCAAATAATTGTTCTGCTCGTCACCGACAAATCACGATATTTTGCTCAACCTCGTCCAATAATTGTTAATTATCTGGCAGGTCGCGAGTAGCGGGTAAATGGTCGCAGGTCGTGGGTGAAATAATAATTATCACTAGCTAAGTGCTGTTTCGTCGTGCTCATGACACGTGAAAGTAGCGGAATATGAAGAAAACTGGACAGCAGTTATAAAAGTGTTAATTCAGCTTATCCTTATCTCAAATATAGTATTTCGTTACTCCCACCGACGCAGCCCCAAACAGTTTCTTTCGAAACTATCAGCCCTTATCTCAAATAGTAAACCTAATCACATATTAAATTAATTGTTAAAACTTTGAAGAGGCTAGCGTGTACCACAGCAGGTAAGGTAATAAACTCCTTATCGCGTCATAGGCTGATAGGGGGAAACTTCACTAAGGGCCACCTATGTGCAACGGTAAACTCTCCAATGCACTACTTTTTTCTCCTTGGGGATATATTTACTCATGGCAATCACCCCACAACGGCCACCAACCTCTTCTCTTTAAGTGAGTGGGGCCTCAGCGTCCCGGATTCCACTTTTTTCCATCTACTTGAACGTTCGATGGTACATCTCTTAGTTACCACCGTTCCTCTTAATTGGTTGGTGGTCCATCGGTGTCGATGATGACGTCTATGTGCGTGGGTGGGTTCGTTGATGACTGAGGAGTCCAAGGCGGGAACGGCAAACACGTCCACAGTGGGAGCAGGGAAACTGGCCAGGAGGTTTGGGTGTCTATGCTGCTGCCGTCCTTTTAATCCTCTTAATTAACGACATAGATTAATAGGTGAAATTTAACTACGTAATCAAGCCTTATGCTATTCAGATATGTAATTTGGAGTGGTTCAGATTATCTTGTGATGTAATGAATGACTTGTTCTTGATTCACAACCCGCGACAATTTACTCGTGACCCAAGAAATTCATCGACGACCCGCAACAAGTTAGATACACCGCGCGGAGCTTTGAGTAAGGCGCACGTGCTGATATCAATTTTTTTTCGTTGATTTATTTTCGACTTGAACGACGGACTTCTCCCAAAAGCAGGGACTGCTTGTGGCCTACCTATTGGCCAATCTCTCCCTCACCAAAACCAGTTTGAAGGCCAATTAAATTCCTTACAAAATTATGTAAGCCTTAATTAGACTTACATATCACTAAGATTTCCTTTAACAGACCAGCCTTAGGGAAAAGTTCATACAGTGACAACCGTAAAAAAAAGATGATTTTAATTTGTTCACTAACATAAAAGACGTAAAAAATTCTCTATTGACAAATCGTTTCCTTGTACTTGGTGCATACTACTTAATATATACAACTTGTACAGAAAGCAAGCTGTGAGAATCATCAACAACGTACCAATTCGTGACCATGTTACTGCCCATTATATAGGCCTTGGCCTAATTAAGCTTCCTAACATAATTAAATTGAGTACGTGTCAACTATTCTACTATCATATTGTAGACAAAAAAATCTTCAAATTTTGCACTTTCTTTTGCATCTGAGATCTATGATTATGCCACTAGAAGTACATCTTTGCAACACCTGAACCCTAGCTCCTTCAGAATAAATATAAAAAAAATTCTCTCCAATAGTTCTAGGGTGCTACTATTGGAATGATATTCCTATATCTATAGTAAAATAAAGAAGGCAGGTAAGACTTGCAGATATGCAAATAAATACATAAAAGGGCCTAAGTTCTTAAATTTAATGTTTTTTTTTTCTTGTCAGAGGAAGACATTAATCAGTACTGAGAAAGGTAATGTAAGAAAAGTGCTCTTTTAAAAATATTTTTAGTGGGCTTCGCCCATATGTACATGGTATTATTTACTTGTATTATTACTTATTTACTTATTTACATGATAAACAATTAGCCTTAGGCTACATATTAGAAAAACTACTTTTGGAAGTCTTATCAAAAGCGGCAAGGTCGTTCCATGATGTTATCATAACGAAGGCCATTCCCACAAAATAGTCAATTTTTCTATTATAGCCTCTATTATGAAAGTTGGTGGGTGGAATGTGTAGACTTGAATATTCGAATAACCCTTTGTTTTACAAAGATCTGGTTTAACTGTACAAAAAAGGAAACAAATGTAAAAAAAACGAAGCGAAACGAAAAAACTACAGTGAAAACATACTCACAAGATTTGTGGACTCGAGGAATAAGTGAATAAAGCAGTGAGAAAACAATTGAACATCCTAAACGAATTTTTGACCTCTGCAAGTACGAGCACATGGTTTATCCCATAATATTTAACAATTTAAATGACGTAATTGTACCAGTCCCGCGCGGACTGAACACGAGAAACAAATTAAACAATTGTGGAACGTTTTGTAACTTACAGAATGGGCAAGTAAATAAATAAATAAATAGATATAGAATAAGCAGACACAGACAGACAGCCAGTGATAATCATTATTGCTCATCATTGAATTTGGGGATTTCCTTCAAAATGTTATCAGTTGAAGCAGAAAGCTCAGCATGTCCTGTAGCACAGTCCCAATTTCGACAGAAACAATACCAAACCATAACAGCAATGATCACAATTATAACTAATACAGCAAAGGAAACACCAATTGCCACTGCTCGATTACTTGAACTATCTGTTCCTAAAAATATCACAAAACAATGAAAAGAAACAACAAGTAAGAGAGATCTTCAATGCATTAAAATTACTTCATATCACTTCTTTAACAAAGTAAAATTATCGACCAAAATAAAATGCAAGTATCAACCAAAATACAACATAATGGCCTGACCAGGCCTCCAACCCTGACCTCAGCACACTAAGCACTTTAGACATGGGCAATTTGCTCTCACTTGTTGGTAATTTCTCCTTTGCCAGTTCTTTATGTGGGTTTTAACAAATGAGGCTAGTTTGATCTGCTTCATTGCTGCAGCTTACTTGAATAAATAAAAAACTTCTGCTTTCTTCTTTCCTTTGCAGTCACTTAACTGAAAAGCTCTCTCCCACAAATAATATTTCACTCCCCACATTGATTTTCGAGAAATTTTCACTCACTTTTCATTACCAGGTCTCCTTATTCATTACACTGATGCCAAGGGACTTCACTCTTAACCTTGTTCTTGTGCTGTAATTTTGGCACCAGATCAGGTACTGAAACACGAGAACCCTCAAGTGGCCATTTAAATTCTCCCTAATAGTCACAGGGTGAGGTTAACAAGGATTTAACAAACAATACACAATTTAACCATACCTGTAGTTGTTGGTGGCCCAACAGTATTTTGATCACTTGCAGATGCAATATTAAATGTGGACCAAACTGTAGGAAAAAAAAAATAACATTCCAGAAAAAAAATTTGATGATTCGGAATAGATTATACATTCTAGGATTTCTAGTCATACAGTGTACAATCAAGTCAGTTAAATAAAAAAGTTCCCACTTTGCTTGATCATCCTCACTGCAATAACTTACAATAACAACCAAAATAAATTCCCAGTTCTCTGAAAACCACAACAGGACTTCTGTATTTCAAGGGTACTAATAACATGTGGACCTGTTACTTATGACCTAATTATGACCATTAATTCTACGATAAACTCTACCTGTGTTTGAGGGGCTAACAGTTTTGCAAACTCTTGGAGACATATTAAGGCTTACAAAAGTTGGTATAACTGTCAAACAAGAAAAAAGGAGTTCATCAGAATATCTGCAGATAAAAAAATACAATATTTCAGGGGAGTTTTGGTCAAATCACAGGTGGCCCAAGCTCAGTCACAGGCTCTTTCACAGTGAATAATTAAAGAGTTTGTATAGTGGTTTAGTTGGACTTGCTTTTGAGCTCCGTAAATGTAAAGTTGTGCAAAATAATCAAAGAAATAAAGTCTTACCTTCATAAAAGAGTAGTCTGTGTTGTTCTCCTTGCGATTTGAGGTCATTTTGATGTGTTTTAGCTTGATGCCCTAAATCACCGTGCGCAAAATACGGGAAGGTCGGAAACTTCTGTTCACACATGCTCACCAAAATTGATCGAAAACAACACTTAAATACTTTCCCTCGAATCAAAACTTGGCGGTACGGAAGCCAAATAGTTGACCTTTAAGTTCACCGCAAAAAATCCTACAAAAGTTGGTTTGTCGAGCAACCCAATCCAGCGAGAATCTCAAATTAACGGCCACTCTGAATTCTTCAAATGTGTGGAAGGAACATCTTGTGCAGCTGAGAGACCATTAAATGCACGGTCAACCTGGACCCTAGTCAAATCTCTCTCAACGGGTCCTCCCCATAGTCTTCTAACACCAACCCTTCACACCTACTAAGGTACCCAGTATTTCTGTTGTTATCAAGTATAACAAGAAAACAGTGAAGTTAAGATGGACAGTATCGACGATCTAGTCAAGTTGATGAGTTTACCCGGGGTACCTTAGTATGTGTGAAGAGTTGGTGTTAGAAGACTATGGGGAGGACCCGTTGAGAGAGACTTGACTAGGGTCCAGGTTGACCGCGCATTAACAGTCTCTCAGCTGCACAAGATGTTCCTTCCATGCATTTGAAGAATTCAGAGTGGCCGTTAATTTGAGATTCTCGCTGGAATGGTTGCTCGACAAACCAACTTTTGTGGCATTTTTTTCGGTGAACTTAAAGGGCAACTATTTGGCTTTCGTGCTGCCAAGTTTTGATTCGAGGGAAAGTATTTAAGTGTTGTTTTTGATCGATTTTGGTGAGCATGTGTGAACAGAAGTTTCCGACCTTCCCGTATTTTGTGCACGGTGATTTAGGGCGTCAAGCTAAAACACATCAAAATGGCCTCAAATCGCGAGGAGAACAACACAGACTACTCTCTATGAGGGTAAGACTTTATTTCCTTGATTATTTCACACAACTTTACATTTACGGAGCTCAAAAGCAAGTCCAACTAAACCACTATACAAACTCTTTAATTATTCACTGTGAAAGAGCCTGTGACAGAGCTTGGGCCACTTGTGGTCAAATATGGAAAAAGCATCCATACCACAGAAAATAGGACTGTATACTTTAAAGAGTGATCACTAACAATCTTGTTGATTGTACTATCATTTCCCTTCTGAGATCTGAATGTTAATGAATGTTTCTTAATTTTATTTGTTGACACACATTTCCAAAACAGCCTGCATGTTTGTCATGAGAATTTTGAGTTACATGTCTTTACTCTCTGTTTAAGTGTTCTCAGATTATGGGGAGAGCCTATAATGATGACTCCTGATAGAAAGGAGTTAATGTGAACTATTTTGCAATGAAAAAAGCTTTTAGCATACCTGAAATTGGTGATGTAACAGTTGTTTGGGCACTTGCTGATACAGTTCTCAATATTACTGAAGGCACAACTGCAATAAAATCAAACAAACAAACAAACAATCAAGAAATTGAATTCCATGAAAAAATGACTAAGATTTTGTTTATTTTGATATGCATGTAACCCAAAGGGACCAATTTTGGGCAGCAGCATTTGCTTCCTGACACTCAACCTTTTTTCATGTTCCTGTCTGACAAATATAACTTTGCACTTGGTTATCAAGATTATCATGGGAAAAAGCAGAGGTGAAAAAGAAAGAATAAATTAATCACAAACTTCTCTGGAGCAGATTACTGATACAAAAACTAGCATCAGGGTGGAACAGGTTTTTCTCCTTAAACCTCATCTTTAACTTAGATCTATAACTGACAATAAAAATGATGCAGATGAAAAACAAATGGATCAGCTACAAATGGAGGACTTAATTGGTATAATTGTTATATATTCATGTAAATCAACCATTCTGCCAGCAACAGCACTTTGAAAACAATGACATTTCACTAAAAAGAGATACCAAGAAGGCTAGCTTGCAGGCATTAAGGAGAATAATAATGATAACAGTCATTTCAAAAGAGGTCTACAGTATTTTGTATGTAATACTAGAACATGTACATGCTGATATTTTGTGAACCAATTTTCAATAAAATTAAACATTTACTGTGGCGCACACACAACTTGCAAATACCTTCCATGGTAGTTGAATATATTTTCTTTATGGTGTCCTGTACTGACATATTAGTACTAGCCAATGGCAACACTGCAAAACATTGTGGGTTCAAAATTAACAAACTTTAAGGTAATATAATAGGACCAAATGGAGTCCAGCAAAATCAGACCTCTGCAAAGGGGGTCTGAATTTTCTTTACATGAGTATGATTACATACAGAATTGTACAACACAAAGTCCTGTTACCAGTTAATCAAAACTATGACGAAATTCGAGAAAGAAACTAGACATCGGCTATACATATCCTGGATACAGAGTGAGTCTTCACATCTTCTGTAGGGTTCACCAAACCCCTCAGATAAAAGTGTTGACAGAACCAGCATTCAAAGACTTCACTCCATTGCAGACTAACATCATATTCCCAGATTTACTCAGACCAAAAGATTTTGGTTTTACACAATCATATCAATCAAGTATTTGATGAATAAAGGCTGATAGTTTTGAAAGAAACTGTTTGGGGCTGCGTCGGTGGGAGTAACGAAATAATTTGGATATATCAACAAAGTTGAAATGGTAAATTGGCCACCGTAATGATTACAAAAGCTGATGTTTCGAGCGTTAGCCCTTCGTCGGAGCGAATAGAGGAATTGTGGGTTGTGTGTGCTTTTAAAGGCAGAAAATGGAGCTACGTTATTGGTGGGAGCATGGCAACGAGAAAAACATGAATAAATTAGTGGAATGAAAAGCGTTCATTGATCCCTGTGGGATTTAGACTGCCAGTTTGAAAGATGAGCTTTTGTTCAAGATTTTTACGGCTTTCCGTGCCACCTAAGTGCAAGAAAAGACCACAGATTGCCATATGTTGCTTAGAATGATTAGGTAAATTAAAATGTCTAGCGACTGGTTTCAATGTGTCCTTGTCATTCCTTTCCACGTCTCAAAGGTGTTCTCGGAATCGGTCACCTAGTCTTCTGCCTGTTTCACCGATGTATATCTTTTTGCAATAAGTGCAAGTTATGCAATAGATTACATTGGTGGAGGTGCACGTGAAGTGATCAGTGATCTTAATGGATCGTTTAGGTCCCGATTTTTTATCAGTGTTGTGAATGAAAGGACACGTTTTGCATTGTGCACGAGCCTATTTAAAAGTGCCTGGTTGGTCATTAGTCTGAAAAGAACTTCTGACCACATTCCATTCACCCTCACGACCGCATTCCATTCACTCTCACGTTTAACCCTCACAATCACTCAGTTAAATCCATCATTCCTAAAAACTTTAAATTACTTCAAAACGATCCAGAGACAAGCACTATCTTTTCACAACCTCCGCTCATTTCATTCCAATGCGACAAAAACATAGGCAATTTTTTGGTCAGAAGTTCTTTGCAGACTAATGACCAACCAGGCACTTTCAAATTAACCTGGGCCGGGTTGTTCAAAGGCGAGATAAGATAACCCAGGGTTACCATGAAATTTAATTAGCAGATCTGAAAGCTTTAAAATAAATTCACTTTAATTCCAATTGTTCACATTTGATGATTGAACGCTCTAAGAAGAATTAGGAAAATTATCTTAAAACGGCTTTTGAACCGAGACATATAGAAATCTGGATTAAAATTTAACCCTGGGTTAGTGCTAATCGGTCTTCGAACAACTGGGCCCTGGCCTTCAACTTCCGGAGATGATTGACAAGTCATGTACCTCTTTCTACAATTTCCAAACATTATCCAGAAAGCAGGTATTTACCAATGAGAATACTCAAACCTCGGGTGAGAGTTATCTTGATCTAACACCAGATTCTCTTAACTACTGTACAAGGTAATATGTAGCAACTAGACTTGGAAGAATTAACAATCAGATATTTGGAGCTAAAGGACCAAAGGCCTCAAGTTATTAATTGAAGAGAAATACTTTTTTAGTTAAATTCCAGAAGCATGAAATTATTTTATTGGTTGGCAGACTAGCCACCCAAGTGTTGACATTTGAGATGTGTTTGTCTGGTTCAGTATATTTATGTGGTGTTTACTATAAAATGTATGTTAGTTTTACAAAATCAACAGTTGGCTGCAATTAGATAACCAAAGAAAAAAAGTTCAATCTGTGGGTTTTGACTTATTTTATACAAACTTTGTCAAGTTTTCCCCTTTTTCACACCTATGTATACAAGGTGAATTAACTTGTACCTGGAGTTGTAGCTTCTGTAGCTATTGGTTTATTGGTGGTTTCATTGTCTTGGCTGGTCACACCTATATTCAGTGAAATGCTAGCTATAAATTAAATTATATAGTACTAATATATAGTTGCAGGACCATGCATATGGTTGCTATGTCCCTAATTAAACAAATAACTCCCATGTGTGACCAAAACAGAATTTCTCCTTACCACATCAATATAATATCAGGGAGACAAGTGATGAGAATTAGGAAATATGTCAGTTAGGGGTTTATTAGTTAATCCAACTTCAAATTCTCAGAACTTAAACATCACATGTCACTACCTCACTGTTTTGCATGTAAACAAAATTGTTCAAAGGCAGCTTGGGTTTACTACCTTGTTTATACAGATCTCTGAAGGGGCACGATGAAAATCTTTGATAACCCAGCATGATAAGAACCAAAAAACAAAACATAACTAAACACTACAGACTAGAGGTCTGTTTACCCCTTATTCCGAAAAAACTGATCTTAACCAGGCCATTTCTCTCATAAGGAAAATTCCAATGTCATTAAGAACTGTCCAGCCAGATCGACTTATTCGTAGTAAGTCAGAGACTGTACCAAAGCTAAAACTAAAGATGTTGCATCATCCAATTGATTTGGAAAAGTTATTATAAATATGGTACATTTCAAGGGTAGCTCCATTAAGAATTCAACTCAACTTCACAGCAGGAAACTGATTAACCCTTTAACTCCCAAAGGTGATCAACATGTAACTTCTCCCTATAATATCCATACCTTGTCCGGCAAACAAGTAATGAGAATACTCAAACTCATCAGGTACAGTTGTTATCTTGATCTTACACCAAATTCTCAAAACTTATTTACGAGAAAATGTGTAGCAGCAGGAGGGGAGAACTAAAGTGCACCTATACCCAAAAATTTTTTTTCACTTAACGAAATAAGCTTATTTTTTGGAGTATTTCTCTGCAAAAATTTCTTAATTTGCTCAAATCTTTAATTTTCTGTGCCCAGTCAAAATACCGAGAATTGGCCGCCATCTTGCCCCACGACCGAGTTTAAAGAGGAATGGCTCTAGCGGGTAATGTGACGTCAAATCGAGAACACGAAAGTCTGCGTTTCACACATTTTCACTTGTTTGGGAAGGTTGTCGTCGATATTGTCCGAAATATGCCGACTAGGTGTGTTGTATGAGGAATGTAAGAAGCGCGATACCCTCTTGCAAATTTCGCACGTTGCTACATCCTTTTACAACACACTTAGTCGGCATATTTTCGGACAACATCGACTACAACCTTCTCAAACATGTGAAAATGTGTGAAATGCAGACTTTCGTGTTCTCGATTTGACGTCACATTACCTGCTAGAGCCATTCCTCTTTAAACTCGGTTGTGGGGCAAGATGGCGGCTGATTTTCCGTATTTTGACTGGGCACAGAAAATTGAAGATTTGATCAAATAAAAGAATTTTTGCACAGAAATACTTCAAAAAATACGCTTATTTCGTTAAGCAGAAAAAAATTTTTGGGTTTAGGTGCACTTTAACAATCAGATCTTCGGAGTTAAAGGATTAATAATTGTTCACTGAAGGCAAAGTGAATAATTTTGAATATTTCCCTGAGATAAAGTCCAGGGGATTGTTCAACAAGGTGATTATGGCGAGATATGGTGCAATCCTTGCCCCATCAGAGCGGGTGCATCCCTTTAATCACTGGACCAATATAACTATAATTATATTCCTGCTTACTAATTAAGGAGCACAACTAAATTAAAGCTCACCCGACTTAGTGTAAAACATCAAGAAGAGTTGGTCATTTTGATGATCATCCGCTTCACCAAGTTTGCTGTAAGAGGTTACTACAAATAGAACCTTTTGTATCACAAAGAAATGCTGGTAAAGTGTCGACCCAGTTAAATGGATTTTGAATTCTGAACCAACTTGAGACTGATTGGTGGTAGGGTTTTTTGTAACCTTAGAGGTTAAAGTGATATTGGCCTTCTCCAACCTAAGTTCGTGAATCATCTGCGCGTCTGGTGAGGCTTGAGAGATTCCAGAAGTATTTGCGAGTCGAGAAATGAGGCGGCCACCAAGACCATTTGCATCGTAGACGAAAACCATAATATTTCCAACCGACACGGTGTCGACTGGGAGAGTGATGTTTGCCCAGAGGGTTAACTCCATCTGATCCTCCGATATATTAACAGTTTTATTTGGCTGAGTAATACTGCCGTCTGGGTTAAGCAAAGCCTCCCCTGAAAGCATAAAAATAAACAAGGTTGAAATCTTTCCTTGATATGCAAGGTAGCTTAATTCAACTATATAGGAGATGGAGATCAAAATAAAAAAGTACAAGACGTAATACTGTCTATATGGTGTCCGGTCTTTTCGTCCAAGAGTCTTTTCGTCCAAAAGTATTTTCATCTTAATCTGTCCGTCTAATTGTTAAATCTTTCCGTGAAGCAAATAACTAATATATTATATTATGGATAAGGCTAAATAAAGAACTTATCAGTGCGAGCCGTTGCCCTTTTGGTTCACCAATCTTTGTTTACGAATTCAACCTCATGAGTTTAATACACAGAGAATGAATGAAGTTGTAATGCAATATATTTAACAATTATTCCACGAGCGCGCATTGGATATGAGATGATAGATAGCCAACGAGGCGCGTAGCGCCTCGTTGGCTATAATCATCACATATCCAACAAGCGCGAGTGGAATAATTGTTTTATTAAAAACGCCCCCAAGAAATTATTATTTTGTAAGAAAAAACCGGATTTTTTAGCTCACTTTTGACTTTAAGCTGATGCGTACACTTACCATATTTGTAGATTATGGTATATTGGCTCATATACCATAGTGGCTAAACCAATAAAAAGTCTTGAATTGCATTATCCAATGATCCAGTTTTTAATAATTAACAACTATTCACCAAAGTGGAGGTGGTTAGCGGTGGATATTTACTGAGCCGCGAAGCGGTGAGGTAAATATCCACCGCTAACCACCGACACTGAGGTGAATAGTTGTTTTAATATATACTAAAACAGTGAGATAATATACACCACCGTCGTTAATTTGAGTGATTTCTTCACTTGTCACGGATGCAAACTGGGATGCCATTTTTTTCCGAGTTGCTTGGAGGTAAAATAATAGCAAAGGATATTCGGAGTTTGACTAGCCAATCAGAGCGCGCCTTCAACGCTATCCACTGTTTTAGCATATACTAATAATTGTTATTAAATAGTGGCAAAAATAAAGACTTGCTTGCCGTTTAATTATTTCACGCGAAAGAAATGGGAAGGTAGGTGAGAATATTTTTGGACGAAAAGACATGGACAAAAAGACTTTTGGACGAAAAGACTTGGACGAAAAGACTTCTGGACGAAGACCGTAATTCGTCTATTATCAACAAATGCAAAGTTGCTGAGTAATCGTTTTCAATCACGGCGAATAGCTCGCGCTACCCACATTCTGGCTTCAAACTGTCCAGCAAAACTACGAAACCGTTCTTCGGACTACGATTAGATGTTACACTGTTGATATTTGACTTCTACTTAGACACCATTCGACAAAAAAATAATAATTTCTAGCGATTGTTCACGCCGGCGAAACCCAAGACATTCAGGGGTTGGAATTCTGCAACCTAGGAAAAGAAGCGTGCTAACAACCAACATCACAAGGTTTCCTCACCTCTCGCAGTAACCCAAGAAAATAGAAAAATAAGTGTCAGTGAGCGAGTGGCAAAATACATGATTCCTCTGTACATATCCACTAATATTCTAATGTACTGACTGGTGATGTAGCCCAAAATTAAAAGAGGTGACGTGCACGTGGTGTGAATGTCACGTAGTGTAGTATCAGTGACTATGAAGTCAACAATGCTGTGGGTAGGGGAGACAGCAGAGTTCGAAGGAGAAAATGGTTGCCTGCGAGCCGTTCAGCGACTTCATTTTCGAAAAATACCATAGATACCTTGAGTGGAGCTAAATAAAATCAATTCACAATGAAGTATGCCCAAGTAAACGAAAGAATAGAATATTACATTTTTCTACCCCCTCCACCCCTTCAGGCTAGTTTTGTCACTCCTGCCCAACTCTCTCTCAGTTACTTCACTCCTTCCTCTCTCTCTCCAAGAGATGGCAGTGGGAATTTATCAATCATTTTACTTAAGACAATTTCAAAAAGAGAACCCTCTTTAATTTTCTCGATGAAAAGAATTAAAGAATAAATCTAAAGCAAACGTACTCGATCATTTAACAATAGATCCACGAAATCATTCATGGCCCTTCGCATTTATTTTTAAATAAACAATGAAAGGCAATTAAAAGAAAGACGGCTGAAGATATTTGACTATCAAAGTTAAACATGTCCAGTGTCGGTCGAACTTCTCGGGAAAAAAAGCAAGCACTTTGCCGAGCAAGCCCCGTGGCAAAAATAAAAGACCTGTCCGCTCTAATCAGTCGATGAGTTGAAAGAATAAAAATGAAAAACGCTCTATTTCTCTCATCGCGAGAGGACTTCTTTGTTGATGTAGCCATATCTATCCACACATAGAAATTCGGTAGTTTTCCTTTGAGTCAACTCTCGCGGGGAGTCTGGGCGATTTGTTCGAACATCCCACGTACTTTGAGTTCGAACACGCCTAGCGCGCGGTACTGTTGAGTAGTGCTGCATCCAATAATAATTCTTATGATATAACTTACTTTATGGGTTTCCCTGCGAGAATAGGCAAGGTTTTGCTATCTCCTCTGCTCTCTCTTTATACCAAGGGAGAACACTTGTATTTTGACAAGAGCAATACCACCGATTGCGAACACGAGTAAAAAAGGGGGACGCAAGGCCCTCAACTCTTCCATAGCCACGTTCCGCCGGAGGAGTGAAATCGAACGTAGCCACCGTGACGAAACCCAAGACCGCTGACTCCATATTAAAATTTCCCAGACTCTTTTGCTCTAAGAAGCCTTTGGGTGTAAGATCACTAGATTTCCCAGATGAGTAGTGTGAAGGCTACTCTATCTACGCAGGAGTTATTAGCGCTAGTTTGACATGCGTACCCGTGATACAGATGTAATGCAAACGATGCTCTCAGGTTTCTGGCTCTCCAAAAATTTCACGATTCCCACCATAACAACGGTGAGGAACGGTTTTCCAACGTTTTCCGGAGTTAATCACCATGAATGTTAATTGCACCGATTATTAATTTTTCACCCATATATTTTCTCGATTTGAGATCATTGAGATCCATAAACAGTTAAACTAAGTTGGGCTCAGGACAATGCCACCAGAGAACTATAACGAAGTTTAGGTTATCTCTTAATTACCTCAATAATTTGTGTTATATTATTGTAAGCTATTATTTGGCAGGTCGCGAGTAGCGGGTAAATGGTCGCAGGTCGTAGGTGAATGGTCGTGGCATGGGTCGTGGGTGAAATAATAATCATCACTAGCTAAGTGCTGTTTCGTCGTGTTCATGACACGTGAAAGTAGCGGCGATAAGAACAAAACTGGACATCAGCCACAGTGTTTAATTCAGCTTATCCTTATCTGAGATAGTAATACAAATCACATATTAAACTCATCGTTAAAAGTTTGAAGAGGCTAGCGTGCACTACAGCAGGTAAGGTAATAAACTCCTTATCGTGTTAAAGGCTGATAGGGGGAAACTCCACTAAGGGCCACCTATCTGCAACGGTGAACTCTCCACTGCACTACTTTTTTTCTCCTTGGGGATACATTTACTCATGGCAAGTCACCCTACAACAGGCCCGTAGCCTGGTTTTTTCCTGGGTGGGTTCTTTTTCGCTTAAAACGGACCTTCAATGTTAAACTTAATGTTGTCGCAGAAGATTTTCCAGTTGAAGTCGACTGGGGTGTGGCCCGGGAATAACGTTAACAGTCCACCACAGTGTCCAAGTCCACAGGGGTAGTGTAGTAAATGTGCAAAAGCGCAAGATGGGACAAGCGATCTTTTCCCATCGATGCACGCATGTAGTTATTCCGGCAGTCGTCGCAATGTGCTTGCGCTTCGTTCGCATTCGCAAGAGCGGTGACTGGAATTGTGCAGGCAATTTGGAGAAGAATGCTAATATTTGGAAAGAGGGCAGCATTACAATCTTTGATTGCCACAGCAGGTGAAGCTGGCCTTAATTGCGGTTTCATTGCTAAGTATCGACTTCTCCATCGCGTAAGTTCCATTTCGAGCAACTCAGGGGACGGGAGATCATCAGTGTAAGTGTTAACAGCTGCATTGAGGTTGACCTTTCTTGAACAGAGAACGCTTTGAACGAGGCCTAGTAGTGATGTGGCAAATTTTACCGAAGGCGAAAACTGCTCATCGATACACATGATAATGTGATCAAGTAAAGGAATTGCCAGCTTTGGAAATACTCTCTAGGAGTTTGGGCTTCAGCATTTGGGCGATGCTGTTGTCTTGATGTCAGTCGGGGCATTTCGGCAGCTGTACCCACCTTCTCAGTGATTCAAAGGTGATTCAAAGGCTTCTTATCATAAAATTATCGTCTATTCTTTCCTTTCCACAATCGTCACATTTGCAGGAATAGTGTCACGTTTTCACAACTAAGGTTTCAGTAATATTTTTTCTACGTGCGAGACATGTTTTAAGCCAGTCAAATTATTAGTGAGTAGGCCACTGTGCGGACCTTTCCAGGCAGTGGGAGAGGGGGTCGTCCAAGCCCCCCAAGCCTACGGGCCTGTTACAACGACCACTATGGTGGCCGAGAACTGCTATTAAAAATATTCAAATTTATAGGAATTCTTTTTGTTATTTTTTTTTTAATTTCGATTTATTTCTCATTTTTCTTTTTAAAATAAAAGCAAGTGAAAGTAAAATGTAAAATAGAAATAAAATGAAATCAAAGATAAATGAAATCAAATTGAAATTAAATACTACCCGGCCGAGCGCTGCCACATGGCCGAGGGCTGCCAAACAAACCTAGAATGCACTACCATCAAAAAGTTCATGAGAAGCAATTTCTGGGTCAAATAATTCATACCCATGTCCTTGTATGTCTAGCAGCATGAGCTTTTTGTCTGACTTTTCATAAGAAAAATGGGTTAGACATTGAGCCTTCTGACCCATAACATCCATTTCCTCGACACAACAATCACCAGTATTGTTTAAGTTCTAATCTCCACAGTCACAAATTTTCCTTTATCATCTTCACTTGTTAATGGATCCTGGTACCAGTGGTCGGGAGCTTCTAGACTTGTGTGATATAATCAACCTGGACTGTTTAATAGACAAACCTACAAGGATTACTCATGCCCAGTCAAAAATATCTCAAACCTTAATTGATGTAATACTCACTAGCAGCAGTAGAAGGTTTCTTAAATCTGGAGTCTTTGAACCTCATCTCAGTGACCATTCCTTGGTTTTACACCATTATCAGATCATTTTCTAATTATCATAGAGCAAGGAAAGTTACTTATAGGAACTTCAAAGATTATAACAAGGACAAGCTTTTGGATGATCTGGCCTTAATTCCCTTTCATGCTATCTCTGTGTTTGATGATGTATCTGATCAGGCTTGGGCCTTTAGCAAGCTATTTACTGATGTCATAAATACTGATGCACCCATTAAACAATTCCATCTCAGGGGTGGGCATGCGCCATACCTGACTCCACAGTGGAGGAAAGCAATTCAGCACAGAAACAATTTATGGAAGAAATACAGACGTGATCCTTGTATTACCAACTGGAATTTGTACAAGAAGCAGAGAAATTTGTGTACTTCACTAAGATGGAAGTCAATAGCTAATTACTTTCATCAGAAAGCAGACCAGTGTTCTTCTAAGCCAAAAGATTTCTGGAAATTCTTTGGTTCTCTTTTTCATTCTAAGAAGGGTCATCATCCATTCTCCATCTTTAAAATCTCGCTATCAGGGGACTAAAATCCGTGACTATTCGAGATTCTCGGAAGAAAACTTTATTAGTGACATTTCTCAAACTGACTGGACCGGTTTGATCTCTAATGGCTCTATTGACAAACGCTTTTCTTCGTTCTACAACAGATTGAATGAAATTGTTAATAGACATGCTCCTCTCAAATTTGTATCAAAACGCAAGGCCAAGCAACTATCTAAACCGTGGATAACTAGAGGTTTACGTAGATCAATAAAAATAAAGAACGATCTCTTTTACTCTGGTGACACGGCTACATACAAGTTGTACAGGAACACAATTTTAAGCCTTACTCGCCAGAGTAAAAGACTTTACTATCAATCCTATTTTAGTAGCAACCTAAATAATATGAAAAAAACTTGGGAGGGGATTAACACTTTAATTAATAAGCACAAAAAGAGTAAGCTCGTATCGTCGCTCCAGCTTCCAGACAACCGGGGTACAACACAAAACCAATCAGAAATAGCCAATGCATTGAATTATCATTTCGCATCTGTCGGACCTAAACTTGCAAATAGCTTACCATTATCCACCAGGAACTTTAAGGATTACCTAGGGAATTCAAATTACACCTATTCTTTCTTCTTTGACGCTGTCACTTCTACTGAAATTGAAATTTTGAGTACTCAATCGAAAAAAGCCTACGGACTTTATTCATGTCCAGTTCGTCTTTTGAAGTCCGCACGTCAAGCTATATCTCATACCCTAGCCGAACTAATGAACATGTCCATTTCAACTGGTATCTATCCCCACAAATTAAAGCATGCTGTAGTAATTCCAATTTATAAAGCGGATGATGAAACTGACCCAAACAATTATCGCCCAATATCGTTACTGTCCGTGTTTAATCGAATATTCGAAAAACTAATGTACAAACGCCTAAAATCTTTTATAAATAAAAATGATATATTTTTCACATCGTAATATGGATTTAGAGAGAACTGCTCAACTCAACATGCAATTCTGGATATTCTAAATACAATTCAAAACAACACTGATAAAAAATTATATTCCTGTGGCATTTTCATTGACTTGAAAAAGGCCTTCGACACGGTTGATCATTCGATTTTGTTGCATAAATTACACCATTATGGAATTAGAGGATTGATTAATGACTGGTTCTCATCATACTTGTCTGTCAGGATGCAATCAACCCAAATCGGTTCTATTGTCTCTAGCAAAGAGAGAATAGTGTGTGGAGTCCCTCAAGGTTCTATACTTGGTCCGCTTCTTTTCTTAATTTATGTCAATGACATGCATCGTTCCTCTAAAAAGTTTGACTTTTACCTATTTGCTGATGATACCAATTTACTATATGCAGAAAAAGATCTAAACAAACTTGAAGTTGTCGTCAATGAAGAGATATTAAAGTTGTGTGAATGGCTGAATTCAAATAAATTATCTCTTAACGTATCCAAATCTAATTTCGTTATTTTTCATCCTTATCAACACAATCTATACCGAGAAGTAAACCTTAAGGAGGCTCGAAAGAGTTTTCAACAATTAACAGCAAGCGCCAATCAGTAAAAGATATCAGGACTGTCAAACTTATCATCAGGATAATAACTCAACATATGCATAACACTATGTTAGGGCAATCTTTTAAGGGGGTTCGTCAAGCATTATCTGTTGCCATGGCAACAGTACAGTAGTGCTAAAAGACCCTCTAAAACTCAGTTTTTGAAAGATATCTCAAAAACCAAGTCGGTGACCTAATTTTTTTTTTAAATTTCTTAAGCGTCATCACATTCTCTACCTATGTACGTGATATAAAAAAAAACTACCTTGTAGAACTTGAATTATTTAGGAAAATGCTGTTTTAAAATGTAAAAAAATTTCCACTGGATAAATTTTTTTCAAATTTTCTTTAGAAATGCGTAATGATGTAAATAATTTGTATACAAAAAATCAGGGTAGGTCACCTAACTAATTTTCGAGATATTAGTTCATCAACTTAGCATGGTTTGTTTCCGGTTTTTGCAATTCTAGCTAACACTTTTATATCCGGTCACGCGTTTTTAACTATACCGCTGACTCACAGGCTCATTTTCGCGAGGACGAGTTCGTGTCCGCGCGATTAATCGATGGATGCCCTCAGAGCGGAAAAAATCGTTCATCCTGAAGATGGATTCACATTGTTTTGTAATTTTACACCTTCCTGAAAAATAAGTCATCATTTGAGACTCAGACTGCTTACTGTTATGACAGTTGGAAATGAACTCCGGAGAGCGGAGTTCGATATATGATGACAAGTTGATTTTGCAGATGGCGCCAATGCCAGTACTCCATTGAGGCCGGTAATGTTGAGTTTCTCGTACACAGATTGTAGTGTAACATGAGACAAACCAGCATCTGCCAGCTTCTGGACCATGTTTGTCGAAAGATGAAGCTTTCTATCGAACGTCTGGATGGTATCTTGTCGTTGTTCCGAGAAGATGGCTTGATCGAAGGCCTCATTCAGCGATGCACATGCATTTACCATGATTGACCGATATAATTATTGCTCAAGTGCAATTTGAAGTGAAGGAGTGAAAATAATTTTTAGTGAAAAGAATTTGCTTTAACGTCTTCCAGATTGTCATGAGCGACAAACTCAGTGGAAATTGGGGTTTCGTAAACGTCAGTAATTTGTTGGTCGTCGCAGATTTCGCGAATTTCTTTAATTTGCGAGGTACTAGAGGTATGAACAAGACTTGGCTTCATTTTTCTTTTTTTTCTCTTTGCCACTGCTATAACCGTGAACTTTCATCATTCCATTTTAAATGGAAAACAAAACAAATTTTGCAATCCTTTCTTAACAAATGCGAGTTTGCCTTTTCGTAGTTGTAATTTACAGTTTATCGAGGGAAATATCAACAATCTTTCTCACAAGTTTAAGATGAATATTTTATTTTACTTTTACCGTCTGTTGTTGAATTAGAATTAATTTAAAGTCTCATCTACATTTTTACGATCCTTTGTTTACTGAAAATTATGTTTATTTTTATAGCAACATTTCCACTTCTCCATTTCTGTTCATAAAACTGTCAATGTTTACAATCCTGGATCCAACAATGATTTCATTTTCCTTTTCATCTTCCAGTGAGTTGTTTAGGAAAGTTCTCGGTCATTTCATTTTATTATGAGTCAAATACAATGCGAAACAAATCGTAGCACTCAGAGGTATCCACTTAAATTTCTCGCGGAACAAAGTAAGACCTACCGAATGCACTCGACACGACTTTATTAGGGAGCTTAAGCAACCACGACGAAAGGGACGACGACGACGTCAAGTAATCGCGGAGGGTCTGGAACGAGGACGTCGTTTTTAGCGGGAAAATGAAACTTAAGCAGTGAAGTTGCTCAAGGACGACGACGTCTGAAATTATTGTTTATTCTCGCTTCGTCAGTTTACGGAATGACATCGTTCAGAGACCTCCAAAACCTTCTTCTCGGTCATGGATCAAAATTTTTACCTTTATCGAAAGTTCGAGAGTACGTTATTCAATTCTTGAACATCAAAAGTCCAAGGAATTATTAAGCTTTAGCTTTATTTACAATAATTTACGCATGATAAAAGTTAAAAATATAAATTTTACGGAAGTTATTCGAGATTAAAATTCAGTTCTAAGTGTTGCTGGTATAAACAAACCTATTTTCCCCAAGGCTTGCCTGATTTTCAACGTGCTTTAGCCTGATATGTTCTACCTTTGATGCTCCTTCCTTTGGCGAGCAAACGACTCAAGTCTGTCAATTTTAATCAATGCTAGCTAGCGATTGTCACAGATCAGTCGTCGCGCTTCAAACAAGAATACTATTTTTTCCCGTGTGATTTTGTCGGAATAATTTTTATCGCTGTAAATCTAGATCTTTATCAAACATTTCGAAAATAGATTCGCAAAACCAGAGAGGTATTCACGCACGCTCATGTTGACACACCGATCTAAAGAATTCTTTGCTGTTTAAAGCGTCTCGACGGAAGAACAGCAACACGCAAAATGTTTTAGTAGCAATAAACCGACAGTTCCATACACAAAGCTTTTGACCGAAAGCAGTGGTGTATTGCACTGCCATTTAAACCTTTTCATTCAATAAAAATGATAAACAGCACTCTTTCATAAAACATACTCAAATAAATTTAAACCTAACGTGGTCGCTTTCACCGCTTGATTTGACATCTGTTCTGCGGAGGAAGGAAAATGAGTTAGTGGGTTTTCGAATTTTATTTGTTTAGAAAACTGAACAGGGAGGTTTAAATCAATCGAAGAAGCGAATACAAACTCCAACCGGCCATAGACTGTCAAAAAAACGACAATAAAGCCGCACCTTTTGATGAGAAAAACTGCTTTGAAGTTCGGAAGTTCACGACGACTTGAAACTGGTCCATCTCAAGTCGTCGACGATAAGACGACGACGGAATTCTTGGTTCGCGCTTGCGCAGTGACGTTCTCGCTACTTCCGGTCGTCGTCCTCCGTTCGTCGTCGTGGTTGCTTAAGCTCCCTATTGATGGGGTGTCGACTTCACCATCCTCCTTTAGCTTGTTAAATGAAAATTTTTTGACCACTTTCGGCAAGAACCCTGCCATCCGAACATTTTCCTACCTACTTTCAAGAAGTAAACTTTCCATTTTTGTTTCTCAAATAACCACTTCCGCTGGAAACAATAGAGCCAGAGGTACCCGGCAATTTTGAAACGCTCATGGCGGCCACGTTTGTTTACAACTCGGCCGCGGATCTGATCGCGCGCGCCATCGCTTATTTCTCTCGCGAGTACTAAGCTTGCGTGTATCTTCGAGTCCATTCTCCCCGCGGTCAAAAAAACCCTTTCGAGCCTCCTTAAAATACTTGATAATGACTCGGAGCAATTGGTATCTCTTGAACGTAAGACATATGTTAAATACCTAGGTGTTCTAATTGACGGTAATCTCTCCTGGAAGCATCATATTAACTACATTTCCACAAAAATAAGCTAAGGTATCGGTATTGTTGCAAGGCTAAGACACTTGGTACCACTCACTACTCTTTTAAACATTTACCGCTCGCTCGTTGAACCGTATATTTCCTATGGTCTCGTTGCTTGGGGCCAAGCCGCGAATACTCATCTAAACAAAATCGTCATTTTACAAAAGCGGGTTCTTCGTCTAATGTACTTTTCCGACTATACATCTCACAGTGCTCCTCTTTTTAGTCGTTCGGGAATTCTACCGATAAAAATGCTTTACTTCAAATTGGTTGCCTCTCTGTTACATGACATCAAAAATCGCTGTGCTCCTCTCAATATTTCTGAACTTTTTACTCACTCTGAACAGGTTCATTCCTACTCTACTCGTTTCTCAGTAGCTGGAAGCTTTTATATAAAACAGGCGAGAACAAATCATCAGTTGTTTTCCTTTTCTAGAGTTAGTGCGAAAATATGGAATGGCATCCCCCCTGAAATTCATAAGCTGAAGAAAGCACCTTTTAAACGTGAGCTAACTCACTTGTAATCAGAGAATGTTTAGAAATACATTTGATAATAAAAATTAACGGTAAAAAACTACGATGTTTCGAAGTCTGCATGACCTCATTATCAAGTAAAATGTTATAACTGAAGCCCGCTTTAATTTACCACCAATGCGTTGTTTACACTTTCAAATGTGATTCGTGCGATGCGGATTATATCGGTTATACCACACGCCATCTTCATCAACGCATAGAAGAACATAAAGCCTCTGTCATTGGCAAGCATCTGAAAGAAGCCCACAGTGTAGCGTCCACTAGCCTAGAGGAAATGTTTTCCGTTCTCAAGAAATGCCGCGGAAAAATGGACTGCCTAATTCACAAAATGCTATTCATTCGCGAACAAAAACCAAAGCTAAACACGCAGTCTGACTCAATACGTGCAAAAGTATTTATTTAAACATATACTGCACGATCTGACATGCTAAACACCAATAACAATGAACGCTCATTATTCTAATGAAGTTATCACATTTTATTTGTATATAATCTCTGAGCTACAATTTTACATCAGTTTTAACATTTTACTTGATAATGAGGTCATGCAGACTTCGAAACGTCGTAGTTTTTTACCGTTAATTTTTATTATCAAATCTAACTCACTTGCTTTTGAAAATTCTTGAAATTGAGGAGATGAATGTTGACTTGCGCTACCTTGACCTTTCTAGCTTATATTTGTATTTCAACTGATTAGCTTTCTCTTTGACCTGTTAAAAACTCCCTTGTGTGACTGGCTCAGTTAAAACCTTTAACATGATTATTACTACTATTATTTATTATTTATTTTTATTTGCTCATTTATTTATTTATTTCATGTACATTTGCGTGTGTGTGCGCGTGCGTGTGTGTGTGTGTGTGTGTGTGTGTGAGAGCCTATACAGTGTCTGTTTAGGTAGCCCGCCTAGAATAGCTTTGCTAACTGTGGGCTACAAAAGCCTTTATTTCTTTCATTTTAAAAAATAAAGTCAATGTTGTTGTTGTTGTTGTTAGGGTCAAGCAAATGACATTGTTTTACAAGAAAATAATGACTTTATTACAGATAAGTCTACCATAGGGAAATTATTTAATGAATACTTTATTAATATTTGTGATAATTTTCCTTTACCGAATAAGGATATCTATGGTTCTGATTTTTCAAGCCATCCTAGTATCCTACACCATTAACAGCTTAGTTTATGTCTACAATTAATGATCAGAGTGATCAGAATAATCAATTTAGTTTACATCCCACTTGCGCTTTTACTGTTACTGATATAGTTCTCTCTTTCTTCTTTGATATCATCAGGTTATGATATCCTTATTCGCTTAGTTAAAGATAGTATTCCCGCTATTTCCCAAGTTCTATCTAATTTATTTAATTATTCTATTACCTTTCCTACTTGTTGGAAATTGGGCCAAGTCACACCTGTATTGAAAAAAGGTATTGAATATTCTAAAAGTAATTATAGACCTATTATTACTTTGGCCACTTTTGGTAGTATATTTGAACGAATCATTGCTGGTCAGTTGAATGAATTCTTTAGTGACAAGCTGTCCCAATTTTTATCAGCCTATCGTCACCATTACAGCTGTGAGACTGCTTTGATAAATTTATTGGAAGAGTTTCGAAATGGTCTGGACAAACAACATTTTGCTTCTATTATTAGTATTGATCTGTCCAAGGCCTTCGACAGCTTGCTACGTGATTTAATTTTAGCCAAACTTGCTGCCTATGGTATCATCATCCAAAAGTTGTGCATTTATAGGTAATTACTTAACTGATCGCTTACAGAGAGTAAAATTAGGCAATCAATTTTCAGATTGGAGTCCTCTTCTTAGAAGAATACCTCAAGGGTCTGTATTAGGTCCCCTTCTTTTTAATATTTACCTAAATGATTTACTATTATCTAGTCTTCAGTCCAAAATAAGTTCATTTGCCGATGATACTCAGATCTTTGATATTAATAACAATGTTTCCCTATTACATAGACACCTACAAACTGATCTTGTCACTGCTCATTCCTGGTTTTGCTCTAATGGCCTTGTGATGAATCCGGATAAATGTACTACCATGTGGCTGGGTAAGAGGAATGATACTACTATACCCTGTTTTTCCATTGGGAGACAGGAGATCAGTTTTGTGGGGGGTGTAAAGCTACTGGGTGTAACCATTGATCATGACTTAAAGTTTAATGAACATATAGGTAACATAGCATGGAAAGTTAGCAAGCAAATTCAAGTTTTACAAAGACATAAGAAATTAATTAACATCCATGAAAAGGTTAAATTATAGAATGCTTATCTTTTGCCCCATTTAAATTATTGTTCTATTGTATG
The DNA here is from genome assembly GCF_964205215.1 of Stylophora pistillata. Lineage (NCBI taxonomy): Eukaryota > Metazoa > Cnidaria > Anthozoa > Scleractinia > Pocilloporidae > Stylophora > Stylophora pistillata. Next base: position 27,923,948 of record NC_142527.1, on the reverse strand, counting down.
GCATCATTGTGGAAAAGGTAATTCCAACAAATTGGAACAACTTAATGAACGTGCATTGCGCTTTATTTACAATGATGATGAAAGCTCGTATGAGGAATTATTATTGCGTATTAAGCATCCTTCTTTGTTTAATAGAAGAATTCATATTTCAACATTGGTATTTAAAGCTTTGCATGGGTTGGTTCCAGAATATATTTCTAGGTTATTCACTTATGCAACTGCAAGATTAATCTGAGGGGTATAATATTCATATGGTACCCAGGGTTAATACCACTAGCTATGGCCTCCACTCATTGGCCTATCAGGGTAGTAAGCTATGGAACTCTCTTCCCAATAACATAAGACTGCTACACGAATTAAGTCAATTTAAATCTGAAATTTCCAAATTGAAATTCGACCTGTAGAATAAATTTTACATAGTTTTTATCTTGTTTAGAAATTATATTTTAATATCCTTTGCTTTAGAATTATATTTTGTATTTTATATATAGATAGTATTTAGATAGTTAGTAATAAGATTAATTTTAAATATTTTAAATTTAGATAATTTAACTCGGAGATATTAGCATGTATTTGCTATCTTAAATTCAAGTATAAATAAAGTTGTTGTCATTGTCATTGACTTGTTCTTGTTTCGCAACCCTCGACAATTTACTCGTGACCCAAGAAAATTCATTGACGACTCGCAACAATATACCCGCGACCCGCAACAATTTAAATACAAAGTTCCGCGCATTGTGCTAATATTAATTTTTCTTTTCGTTGATTTATTTTCGACTTGAACGACAGACTTCGCCCAAAAGCAGGGACTGCTTGTAGTCTACCGATTGGCCAATCTCTCACTCACCAAAACAAGTTTGTAGGCCAACTAAATTCTTTACACAATTATGTAAGCCTTAATTAAACTTACATATTACCGAGATTTCCTTTAACAGACCAGTCTTAGGGAAAAAGTTCATACCAGTGACAACCGTCGAAAAAAGATGCTTTTAATTCATTCACTAAATAAATATAAAAGACGTAAAAATTTCTCTATTGACAAATCATTTCCTTGTACTTGGTGCATACTACTTAATATATACAGCTTGTACAGAAATCAAAGCTATGAGAACCATCAACAATCTACCAATTCGTGACCATGTTACTGCCCATTAGGCCTTGGCCTAACTAAGCCTCCTAACATAATTAAATTGAGTACGTATCAACTATTCTACAATCATATTGTAGACAAAAAAATCTTCTAATTTTCCATTTTCTTTTGTATCTGAGATCCATGATTATGCCACTAGAAGTACATCTTTGCAACACCTGAACCCTAGCTCCCTCAGAATAAATATAAAAAAATTATTTCCAACAATTACAAGGTGCTACTATCGGAATGATATTCCTATATCTATATGGGAGAAGCCCACTGAAAATATTTTTAAAAGAGCACTTTTCTTACATCACCTTTCTCAGTACTGATCGATGTCTTCCTCTGACAATGTTTTATTTACATATTTGTTGTTTAAGGTGTGATTCCTATTCCCTCTCTTATATTTTTATCTTGTATTTGTATCGCTTCTTTGTACTACATGAAAAAATGTAATTTAAATAAAGGGCATCTAATGAGCTTGCTATATTATGCCCTTCTCCATCCTCTTATCTTACTTGGTATTATTTATTTAATGAATAAGACTCTAAATTGTTGTAATGGAGGAAAAAATAAATACAAATACAAATTTGTACAGCCAAGGGTTGTCCCCGGCACAATTTTGTCTATCTAAGGAATTATGCGGTTCCTCTAACTCAATTTCTATCTTAATTCTTAAATGTTAAGCACAAAACGACAGAGTCAATGTTCAAAAATACGCCAGAAAAAACATTAAATTTAAGAACTTGAGCCCTTTTATGTGTTTATTTGCATATCTTCAAGTCTTACCTGCATTTTATTTTACTATTTACTTGGTATTATTTACTTGTACTATTTACTTAATATTTGCTTGATGAACAATTAGCCTTAGGCTACATATTAGAAAAAATACTTTAATTTGCAATCTTATCGAAAGAGGCAAGGTTGTTCCATGATGTTATTATTATAGCAAAGGCCATTCCTAAAAAATAGTCCATTTTTCTATTAAAGCCTCAGCTATCATAAAAGTTGGTGGGTGGAATGGGCAAGTAAATAAATAAAGAAAAAATAATATAATATAGCATAAACAGACAGACAGAAAGACAGCTAGTGAATATCATTACTGCCCATTATTGAGTTTGGGAATATCCCACAAAATATTATCCATTGAAGCAGAAAGCTCAGCATGTCTTGTAGCATGATTTTGGTGTCGATACAAACAATACCAAACCATAAAAGCAATGATCCCAATAAAGAGAGCTAATACAGCAGAGGAAACAGCAATTGCCCCTGCTTGATTACTTGAACTATCTGTTCCTAGAAATATCACAAAACAATGATAAGAAACTACAAGTTAGAGAGATCTTCCCCGCATTAAAATTACTTCATGTCACTTTTTGAACAAAGTAAAATTATCTGGACACCAAAATAAAATGCAAGTAGGAAATTACAGTACCTTAGCCCGTAAATTTTAAGTATTTATTGTTATTGCATGTGGGTAAATTGTCAACAAGATATGGTCAAAATTTTCAAAATGTGTTTGTTTTATTCTCTCTAGTCAAAGAAAACAATTAAGTTAATTTTGATGACAAAAAAAAATTGTGAAATCTTAAAAAGAACGGGAAATACAGCTGAAAGAATGTTTTAAGGGCACCTTTGAATTACAAAAAGGGAAAAAGTCTTATGTAAAGGTATTACAAAATACGACAAAAATATCCAACTAGACATCAAAGGTTCTTTGTTGGGTAACTTATTTATTGTCAAGGTGAGAGTTGTATGGTTTGTAAGGTAAGACGGAGGCAGTAGCAATATATCACAGTTCAAGAGTTTGCTTCAACTTACAACTTACAGATTCAAACAAGCAGGTACCCATCATCAAATACAAAAGGTTTTTTTTTTCCAATTTTCTGAGCATGAGGAATGCAAGCCTTGATTTATTGAGACTTGCAGGGACTAATAGCTGATTGGTTCAGCAATTAAAAAAAATTACTATTAGGGATCCAAAAACAAAACTGAATACATATCACATAAATCCTAGTGCATCATTATTAACATCTGCCAAAAGCATTTTCAAAAAAAATTCAATAAGTGACAAAGAAAAGATTATATTTTCTACATAGGATAATTCTCATCAACCCAACAGAACAACAGTTCTTTCATACTGAATGTACCAGATTTACCATTTGCCTCACCTAGAGTGATATATTGCTGACTATGTTACATAAATCATTGATAAATAAACCTTGAATTACTTTACCTGTGGTGCTTAGTCGTCCTTTTGCCTCAAAAATGTTTTTGAGTGATTGTGAATGAGTCTGATTTCGTTGTTAATAATATACATGAAAAAATTTCTCAGTTCTGATTGGTTAAGATGAATGCAGTTTTCAGTTAATTCAATGCAGAAGAGAGTTAATTCAGTGCAAAGAAAGAAACAAACCAGACATTCTGATTGGTCAGAATGATTGGTCAATGTCAATGTCAATGTGAAGGTCAATGTGAAGGTCAATGTCACTCGCAGGGTTTGAATAAATTATTTTTGCACGTGATGCACGCGCCCTTCTTCCGAGTAGTTGTGAGAAGCTACCTCATATTTTTTCATGTATATTATTAATAGATAATCACATTATTTTCTCGTGCAATTTGGAATAAATGAGCACTTGTAAATGTTTTCAAAGACCACAAATTGCACTCAAAATCATGTGATTACCTATACTAATGTAATGCATAAAAGAAAGACAAGGGTGGAAGCCTTGTTTTGAAAGGGTTCAAGCGCCCTAGCGATTTTGACCCCGAAAATCGCATCACTCCGCTTTCAAACTTCGCAGCATTAAGGTCAAAAGATGCACGCACTCCGCTTTCAAACTTCGCAGCATTAAGGTCAAAAGATGCACGATTTTCCTCGTACCTTCCAATCGAAAATCCATCCAAACGGACCGGAGCTAGCCCTCGAAGAAAATCAAAATCCCACAGAATTTTTGCGTCTGAGATGCGTAGCAAGATTCTCATGTGCCAGCCAGAAACTGTCACGTTGATTTCCCTTTTCTGATTGGACAACGTAAAACGATGACCAATACAAAATATCTAACAAGGGTGGGGAACCATTGGCGTTTAGTGACCCTTCAACTGTTTACCCACCAGACTCAGGTCGTGTGTCTTGACGCTCACCGGAAGCAACTTACATTTTCGCCTATTGTTCCCATCCGCCAATGAATGAACAGGAAACAGATTGTTTCCCTGTTCGAAATGAAACGTAGAAAAAAAAAAAAAACAAACAAACAAACGAACAAACAAACGAACAAACAGGAAGACCCAAGGGTAAATAAAGTGCGAAAAAGTCCTTCTTTGATTGCCACACTTCTATTTTCATTAGTTCCAAAACTAAGAAATCGGCTTCTGTTAGAGCACTATGGGTGGACAAACAGAGGTAATAGCGTGGAGTTTTTAAAAGTTCACATTTGGAGATTTTTTCCTTTTGAGTTGTTTCTAGGTCGCTGGAAATTTTCCTTAACTGAAATCACACCATATCATAACAATTTTTCAAGGAGGAACAACTACAAAAGCACAAGAATACCCCAATAGGGATGGAAGAATGTTTGGGATAAAGAAAATAGCACAAATTGTAAATGAAGATCAAGGGGAAGCTAGTCTAACTTTTGTAAGATGCATGCAGCACTAGGTTTGTTAAAACTTGGTATTTGAGATACTAAGTTTCAAGAGAGCCGGGATATCTTATCCTATAAAACTTTCTTAACGAAATACAATAATATGTACGTTACCAAAACGTGATTTAAAGTGCATATGACACGAAATTTTTTTCTCTTGTTTCTTGCATTTGGATAGCTATAGACAACGTTTCGAAGCCTTAAAAGTGCTGGAAATATCTAAAAAGCATTTTTTTTTTTTGCTTTCAAAATACGCGCAATTTGCCTTCAAATTTGTCCCGGTCATCGCGCGGCCAAAATCGCACGTGGCGTCACATTAAGTACCCAGATTCTTCAAAGTCAATTGAACTTTCAGAAGAGTCGGACTGAAAGGAATCATAAGAATCACTGGACAACTGTGCCTTTCAATGCACTATCTATCTACTACGAAGTACTGCAGCGACAACAGACCTTCACGGCAAAGGTACACAATGTGACGTCACGAATAACTTCGACGGCGATAAACTACGTCCCAGTCTCCGGGACAAATTTGAAGGCAAATTGCGCGTATTTTGAAAGCAAAAAAAATGCTTTTTACATTTTCCAGCACTATTAAAGCTTCGAAACATTTCCTATAGATATCCAACTACAAGAAACAACAGAAAAAAAATTTCGTGTCATAAGCACTTTAAGTCTAAAATAAAACAAGTTGAAATGGAAAGTCGAAGAACAATATTGTCGGCATCTGAATTTTACAGAAACTATGCCTTGAATGAAACAGAATGACCAGAAATAGATGAGCATTTTAAATTAACGATTTGAAATTTACAGACTAAAATGTACAGAAACATTTGTCACTCGAATAGTGATAATTACAGGATAAACCAACATTATATTTATGAACACACAGTTATATATTAACTGCTCTTAATTCATCGGGAGGTGTTAGAGTTTTTCCAAAGATTTTCGAAGACAGCTTCCACGATTCATCCGTTGTTGACACTCAACAGTAAGCTAGAATGAAAAGGGAAAGTTTAAGGTTGCGAAATTTGTAAGCACACAAGACCCGTGAGAGAATTGTTAGAGTTAAAGGCAACATGTAACTCAAGCTGCAGAATAGAGCCTATTTAATCGAGATTTAACAGCGACATTTAAACGTAAAAAAAAGTCTGTTTACGAGACTAGTGGCCCAGTAGGCCCGTGCTTAACTCCGGTTTCTGTAGCATGAAGCGACTAGGAGTATTTCTACTCCCCCCTGGATGGGATGCCAGTCCATCGCAGGGTTACTCCCAGCATTAAATTGCTGGTACCCATTTATACACCTGGGTGAAGAGAGACACTGTGAGAGTAAAGTGTCTTGCCTAAGAACACAACACAATGTTCCCGGCCGGGGCACAAACCCGAACCACTCGATCCGGAGTCGAGTGCACTAACCATGAGGCCACCGCGCCTCCACGACATTAAGTAATTTTTGCCGTGATTCTCGATAACAATTTTTGAAACGCTCAGTGTCTTCTTGTTCTTTCCAGAAGGAGATCTTTATCCCTCCTTGTCCCTTCCAGTAGGGTATCATTTTGTCTTGGCTCTCAGCTCTCTTGCATTCTGATGTCAGGGGTAAATAGGTTTCATTTTGCCGTGGTAGCACTGGAGATCAGATACGCTGATGGCTGATAAAGGTAGTTTAAGTCTGTACTCGAGTCCAGTGCCCTCACCTAGCCGGGCTTATCCTGGTTTTCATTTGCATGAAGCGACAAGGTGTATTACTACTCCCCCCTGGATGGGATGCCAGGCTTCCCCTGGACACAGAGGCACTGTGAGAGTTAAGTGTTTTGCCCAAGATTACAACACATTGGCCAACCTTCTCAGCGCACTAACCACTAAGCCACCGCGCCTCCTGCGCCGATGTCGATAGGAAGCATCAATTTTTCTTTTTATAGAATAACAAATGCATTTCGATAAATACTTCCTTTGGTCGTGCGTGCGCAGCTTTCGGTTGCGTGAATATTTCGGAGAAAAATATTTGTCGTGAAATGGATCCCTCACCGATCATTCCATCGTTTTGGCATGGCGGGGGAAGGTAGTTAAAACCCAACCCAATTTGACAAAAATTGTTCAGGGAAAATGACGAACAACAAAAATGCACTGAACGTATTTCAAAACACTTTCGAGAGAATTAAGGGAGAAACAAGAACGTTAAACTGTCTCTGTGTAATATCGAGTAAATGGTTATGAAATAGGTTGTTGTTCATTGGCAGCTGGATGATAATATAAATTTGTTCTGTTGTCTCATGACAAAGTCCCTAGATGTAGAACTCAAAGTTTCGACTGCTTACTGCAAGGCTTCTTCAGGCGATGGGGTCGACTGGTTGCGGAACAGCATTATATATCATGGTGGTCTGTTGTGATTAGGGCATTTCGATCCGGCTATTGTTTCCGTGCACCACCTCAGGCGTTCGTTGATTTTTCGCGCGTCGTTGGTTTTGATGTTTTCTTATTATAGGCATTCCCGCTTCCGGTATTTCGGCTCCGTTAACCCTCTTTACGTTGTTTGGGTTGAGTCATGTGTCAGTGTGAATTGCCTCTTTCACTTTCCTTGTGTACCAATGGCTGTCTCGGTCAAGAAGCTTTACTTCGTTCCACAGCGGCTTGTGTCCGGTTCCGTTGGCATGTTCTGAAACCGCGGAATTCTGAGGGCGTGCGAGTCGTATATTCCTGTCGCCTTTCTCGACACCCTCGCAACAAGGGAACCAAAGGGCAAACTACTCACAAGTGTTTACAGAAAACCCACACACACCGACCAGTACCTCGCGTATGATTCACACCATCCACAATCGGTTAAACGCGGTACTGTCAAATGTTTACACGATCGGGCCAAACGTATCATCACCACGCCATCAGGAACAGCTCAGGAGAAGAAACATCTATCTACAGTTCTCGTCGCCAACGGCTACCCTCCGTCCTTCTTACAGAAGGTGACCAAAACCAGGAAATCCAACACCAGAAATCAAGTCTACCGCAGTACTTCCAGACATCAAAGGAGTCTCAGAGTCCCTCCACCGCCATCTACAGCAACAAGGAATACACACCGTCGTTAAGTCCAACACCACACTAAGATCTCTCGGCTGGTCAGAACAAAAGATCCCGCTCACCCGTACAAGCAAGATGGCGTAGTCTACAAGATACCATGCACATGCGGCTCAGTCTACATCGGAGAAACAGGACGACCCATGCAAGGGACAATGAAAGAACACGACAGGGAGGTATGACTCGCACGCAATCAGAGTTCCGCGGTTTCAGAACATGCCAAAGGAACTGGACACAAGCCACTGTGGAACGAAATAAAGCTTCTTGACCGAGACAGCCATTGGTACATAAGGAAAGTGAAAGGGGCAATTCACATAAGACTCAACCCAAACAACATAAACAGGGTCAACGGAGCCGAAATACCGGAAGCGTGGATGCCTTCACTAAGAAACTAAGAAAACACCAAAACAAACGACGCGCGAAAAATCCACGAAGGCCTGAGGAAATCATGGTGCATGGAAACAATAGCCGGATCGAAACGCACCAATCACAACAGACCACCATGATATATAATGCTGTGCTGCAACCATTCGACCCCATCGCCTGAAGAAAACTCGCAGTAAGCAGTCGAAACGTTGCGTCCTACATCTAGTGACTTTGTCGGGAGACAACAGAACAATCTTATATTATCATCGAGTAAATTGGCACTAAATTGCAGCTTGAGCCACCTGTGTTAGCGACCGGCAAGGAAAAAAAAGTAGACAATTTTTCTGCCTGTGACCTGTGTGTGTGAGCGGTCCTTTTATCTGTAATACTTTCACCCACCCACCCCCCTCCCCACCTCCCCCTTCCTTCCCCGAAGTGATTAAATTGTCACTTGTCCTAAATGTAGGAAAACGTCTCGCACCTGTGAAGTCACTTGGTAATCTTGGATATCTACAAGCAGAGAGAAACAAAGGGCAAAAACAGAAAAAAATCAGTTTTAGTTCGTCTCTGTGTTTGCAACCTGATTAAGAGCTCTGATTAAGAGCAATTTTCAATTGAGCAGCAAAATCCCAAAGTGTTTCTCCACAAAACTCAAGCCAACCTCGGCTTAATCCAAAAAAACACTGATTTGAAATTCACTTTAATATAAACTCAGCAGAGACACTAACTCGATTTTCCTTTCTTCCTTGGACTCATCTTCGGCGTCTTGAATATTTCCGCTAAGAAAGGCTGGAGGGGAAATAACGGTAAACAGAACAGTTTCTAAATCGCGAAAATCGAGGTACAACCTTATAAATGTACAGGTACACGGGGAACAGCAAAAGGGTTGCACAAAGTGAAAAACCTCCGAATAGTGGGTTGATAATACTATTATTTTAATTATCATAATAATTACAATAATATAATTATCATTATCGTCTAGCATTGGACATTCCACGAGGGGGCTCTTCCAGGAATGTTGGTTTTTGCGAAGAGATGAAAACCAAAGGACCCAGAGAAAAACCCTCGGGGAAAGGAGGAGAACCAACAACAAACTCAACCCACATGTGTCGTCAGGTCCCGAAATCCAGCCCGAGCTGTAGCAGCGGGAGGCGAGCACTCATCCCCACTGCCCAGGTTACAGTGAGTATCAAGGTAAAAAATAAACAAATCGTGTGATTTTTTCTACACGTATAAATCAAATTTAAAGTTCACTTAATGATTTTCCTAATATTTATACCGTACAGGCACCCATAGTACTCCCCTGTCTGAATAATATATTTGAAAAGCTACTGACTTCTCAGTTCGAAGAATTCTTCAGTGGGCTCCTATCAAAGTTTCTCTCCGCCTACAGAAAATTTTACAGTTGTGAGACTTCGCTTCTTAGACTAACAGACGACTGGAAAAGGAGTAGAGACAAAAAAGAACTCGTTGGGGTTGTCTCAATGGACTTATCGAAGGCGTTTGATACGATACCACATGCTTTTCTTTTAGCCAAACTAAAAGCGTATGGCCTGAGTGACGGTGCTTGTACGCTCTTCGAGAACTACCTCTCTGGAAGATTGCAGAAAGTCAAAATTGGAGACGTAACATTTGAGTGGGTGTTGGTCTCCAGAGGAGTACCTCAGGGCAGTGTACTCGGGCTCCTGTTTTTTAACATTTTTATCAATGACTTATTTTAACATATTACGGAAGTGAAGCTTCATGCGTATGCGGACGATGAACAGTTGTATGACTCGGATAAAGACCCTAAATTACTAGACAAGAGGCTAATGCATCAAGTTAATATTGTAAACGAATGGTAATAAAAACAACGGTATGCTTGTCAATCCCACCAAACACCAAGCCATGATAATAGGAAACTCGGATCATGTATTCTCTTTTCCAGTGCGAAAATCAATCGAATTGTTTGGAATTACTGTGGATGACAGACTTGGCTTTGATGAACACATCTCTAACATGTGTAAAAAGATAACTAATCAATTTAATTTTATAAGCAGATTCCGTAAGCTCATACCAGCTACTGTATTATTACGTTTCTACAAAGCGTTTATAATGCCGCAGTTTATGTATTGTTCCACTATATGGCATTCTTGCAACGCTAGAAATAAGGAGAAGGTAGAAACACTGAACAAACGTATTCTTAGGGTCGTCTTAAATAATAACGCTCTATCATACATTGGCCTCTTGCAACAAATAGGAGACTGTACTCTTAGCAATAAGTGGATACAGAATATGCTCAGTTATTTTTAAATGTCTTAATTTAGAACATTACCCACAGTACCTGAAAGAATTGTTTACTCTGAGATCTGTTGACTATTCTATGAGAGGAACCAATATTCTTACTCTTTTTTGCCTTGTTACTACTACTTATGGCATAAACTCTCCCAGTTATACAGCTGCTAAGTACTGGAATGCTCTACCGGATAACTTGAGAGTTATTTCGTCTTTAAATAATTTCATTTCAACAATTCGTCAACATAATTTTATTATTGAGCTAATAATAATGATGATAATACTTTTATACTATTTCTAATTAATGCAAATAGTAATTAATTTTATTCTGGGATTAAATTTTTTTTCCTCGGAGATACTAGCCCACCTTTGGCTACTCTTAATTCGAAATGAAATAAAGTTTTATGTATGTATGTATGTACGTACGTACGTACGTACGTATGTATGTATGTATGTATGTATGTATGTATGTATGTATGCATGCATGCATGCATGCATGTATGTATGTATGTGCACTCACGACAAACGTACTTGCAAGCTTCAGCGACTTCCAATACTTGCTCTGCTCACCGACAACATTTACGATGGTCTCTAAACAACTGAATATGTGGAGAGAAACGAGAATCCTCAGGTTAGTTGGTGGGGGAGTGTTTATTATTTTTTGGTAAAAAAATAAGCTTGACAACAATGTTGAGAACTATTAAGTGCAGCGCAATAGCCTCTATTCACAAGTAGTAACAAATAAGGGGTCCATCCAGACCTTAAATCACAAGAATAATTTTTATCGCTAATTAAACAACAAAACATAAAAGAATTGTTTGCTAGCTTTCATTTGAATGATCTCACACTGGGGTGACATCCACGGATTAGGAAGTTCAACAACTTCTTTTATGAAGCATTATAAACAGCACCATAATAATAGCCATCCGAATGGCTACATATTAAGTTTTACTGAGCAGATTTATTACAATCCCTTTAAATTCAAAATTACCACAAGTGATCAGAGTAAAGTATTAGGGGTCCATTAGAGGCATATTAAGCTCTTATAGCTCCTATGAGCCTGCAATGACATATGACGCTAGAAGTGGCAACTTTTTATAAGCAACAAAATTTACATCTAAATTTATATATATATATAATATGTTGTAGGTCAATTTGTTCTTTAGGTAAATTTGTTTCAAACTAAGTTAATTTGATCTCAACCCAGGTCAGTTGCTGATGTCTGTCTGTCTGTCTGTTTTTTTTTTTTTTGGCTGTGTTGAGATGTCTGGAACCTTAGTTGTGATTTGAGCACTCTCGCATGGCAACATGCCTGCACTTGGTCCCACAAGTGTAGCGCGCAGGCAATGGTTTATTCCAGAGCTTGGCCCAGTGTCTGCACTGCACTGATGAGACCCACATAGGTCGAAACAGTGTGCACTGTCTGCAGTTAGATAGCTCTCGCTTGGCTTTGCCTTTAGGCTACCTCGCGATTGAGCACTCTACACTGGGGTTGCCATGCACTTAGCCTTCGGGCGAAGCTCATCACCTTAGTTGTGATTTGAGCACTCTCGCATGGCAACATGCCTGCACTTGGTCCCACAAGTGTAGCGCCCAGGCAATGGTTTATTCCAGAGCTTGGCCCAGTGTCTGCACTGCACTGATGAGACCCACATAGGTCGAAACAGTGTGCACTGTCTGCAGTTATATATATATATATATATATTATCTTGCAACAACGTATTCGCAAGCTACCCCCCAATTCCCAGTATATTATAGAAAGGTAGCACATTCTCCTCAGTTATTTTAAGACCTTGAGTGTTTGTCCGGCCGGGGCTCAAACCCTCAACCTCCTGCATAACAGACCAGCACTCTAACCAACTGAGCTAACCAGGAAGCGGTTAAATAATAAATAAATAAATAATCAATAAATAATTGGGTTACCTGTCACAAGGTGTCATGGGGCCATCAAGACGTGGGCATGGATCTCCGAGAAGAGAAGAAGTACAAGCGCACATGGATTCCTCCACTGAAGTAAGATTATAACCTCCCTGAAACAAGCAAACAAGCAAAAAATTATTGACAATTTTTATCACTGTGACTGAGCTGAGGGTATTTTGAGCATTTTGCACCTCATTTATAGGAAGAGATTGCAATGGAGCAGTCTCAAGGGGGATGGGAGGAAGAGGAAACCCACTTAATACATATTTTTGTTAACAAAGGACGACTGCTCAGGAAGCTCATCAGGCTCCAAACTTTAAGGCACATATCTGCTAGGCAAGTGGATACATGTACAGACACAAAAAGTAAAAGGAAACAAATTGGAAAGGGAGAACAAACCAGTAAGCTATTGATTGAGTGCAGTAGAGCAATTGAACTCAGGACTAACAAGGAACAAATCTAGTTGGGTGGTATAACATAATAAGCCTGCGAGCACCAAGCTCTCATTATTAGTGTTACAGGATCGGATGCGCATTGCTCTGCAAACAGGAGGTGGGGTGAAGTTTTCCAGGAGTCTGGCACTAATAAAGCAAAACCCCTTCTACACCTCTCACGAGTTTGCATTGCTCAAGGCTTCATCCTTCTGCACGGGGCAAAGAAATGCTTGTACCCAAGCGCCAATTGTATGGGACTACTCTGGGGGACTGAGGGACTGAGGAGTTAACCTTTAAAACTTCAGATTTCGAATCCGATATCATCAACTTCTCAGCCAATCCCTCTCCAAACAAGCAAGAATAAGTCAGTTTTGCAAAACGCAAAAGGATTGACCCTTCCACAGGGTCACTCTAAATGAACACAAGTACCTCAAGAACAACAACTACTCTTCCACTGGCTAAATTCATCAGCAATCTTGTAAGATGATGGTAACCTTCCGGTGTTATATCACAAAGTCCCTGCCGATTAAAATTCAAATTCAGTCTCACCTACAAAATAAAATAACATTGAAGAGGAAACAGATCCTTAACTCTAGACACATACACATGAAATCTTATTTTTACCAGTTAAGTATGACAATGTGCTTAAGATGCATGCCTGGAGGAAGGGGAGGGGGGTTACTTTCTAGTAGTAGGGTCAAATTTTAACCACAGGGTTGACTATTATTAAGAATACTTTTTTCAATAGAGTTATTAGAATGGGGTTGCACATTTTTGGAATTTGGGGGTTAAAGAATTCATGGTCATTTGTATCAAATCAATCTAGGATAACCTACTAAAAAGATGTTGTATATGTTGTAGTTCAATTTTATACTTGGTTCAAATTTTATTTTTCTAGTTTCTTCTTGATCATGTTAATGTATGATAATGAGTTTGAAACAAAGGAAAATAAAATGTGAACCAAGGATAAAATTGAACTACAGCATATACATAGAAAGTGACTGAGTTAAGATTGCAAATATTGTATATGTCCAAAAGTGACTAAGTTGGTGGTAGGGGATTCTAAGAGGCCAGCCACACATAATCCAGCAAAAATGTGACCCGTGTGGGCCTCCTCCCCCATGGATGGGATACCACTTCATCTCAGGGTTACCCCAGGAATTTCATTGTGGGTACGCAAACATATACTCCTAGATGGAAAGAGGCACTGAGTGAAAGTAAAGTGTTTAGCCAACAGAATAATCCCCCCCTCCCCCCAGGTTGCAAATGCAGACCTCTCCACCCAAAGTCTAGTGCACTGACCATTGGACAATGGCTTTCCCCAACTGGATTAAAGTGAAAAAAAAAAAGAAACAAAACTAAAATAAAACCCTGTTCAAGAGTACAAAGACAATTCTTCACCTTTGGATCTCCTTGAGCTGAGTCAAAACCAGCCGACACCAAAACAAGATCAGGATCAAACTGAAATAAATTTCACAGAGGATAAATACTCAAAATCCTAAATCCAAAATATCAATTTTAATTTTTTTGTAATTCAATACATAAATCCAGGATTACTCTAGATTTAATGCCTTATAATATTTTTAATTTATGTAATTTAAGATTATGCAATCCCCACTCTTGACCAATCAGACAAAAGTTGAACAAATTAATGCAACATGAGTTCTTATCTTATTGGCTCCATTTTCTAGTCATTTTCTCTCTGACTGGCTAATACCTCAGCTTGAATAAATTAAAAACAACAAAAACACCAACATTGTCACCTTCAGAAGAACTTGAACCACCTGTCATAGTTTAACAATACTTTTAAGGATTGTTGGGTGGTGACATGTCAAATGATGGAAATAACAAACTATTTAAAAAAGAAACCTACAGGAATAACACAGCTTCAAACCAATGCATTACCTCATAAGCAATAGGAAATAAAATGTGATGAAAAACAGCCAAATAATCAGCATCACCCATATGTTTCTGTTGATTCAAAAAACAGTACTTTTTCAGGAAAAAATTTACGAATTATTGTAACCGATTGACTTTTTTTTTCCAACTCATACAGTTAATCCCTTCATATTCAATAAAAAGCTTGGCAATCAAAAGACAAATGAAGACTTTTAAAATTTCAAAGAACATTTGTCAAAAATTATGCATTTCAAATAATCCTGTTTAAATCGGTTTAACTTTTTTACACCATATATGATTGGCTAAGAGAAAGCAAACCATCTCCTCAACTGCTTAGAGGTGTTCCCTTGCATCCTTCTATATAAAGCCAAATCAAATAATCATTCTCGGCAGTTGTAACAAACTTGGTTTTGGGTCTGTAAAAGTCATCTAAGAACCGCTAGATTAAGCACATTTCATTGCCATTTACCTCATTCCAAGGTACATTGACAGTGTACCCTTTGCCAGGTCCATTACCAACAACATCATAATTAGCATAAGTAGAGAAAGGAAAAAACTTGGCATGATCGTATCGATGAATGGAGAAGTACAAAACACTAGGAATAAACCATAAACAAGGACAGTGAGAAACAAAAATACTGAACAGCACTCGTGATCCTCATCCATAATGCAGCACTGTATGTTAATCAGTCAATAGGACTGTGCCTGACAATATATACCTGGGATCAGATTCGAAGAGATGTTGAGTGCCGTTTCCATGGTGAATATCCCAATCCACAATTAGAACCCTAAAAACATTTTAAGCCAAGAATTAAATGAAATCATTGATCCCTAGTAATAAAATTTAAAATCATATTGTGGCTCTTTAAAGTAATTCAAAAGTCCATTGGCCTGTACAATGCTATGTTGGAAAAAATCCCTAGAGACATTTTAAAATCTGATAACATCTCAGAATGGCTATGAGGTGAATCAGCAGAAATTGGGTGCTATGTTCCACAAGACTGTAAAGAACAATCGCTTATTCTCATTCAGCTAGTTTATAATTAATTTTCTGTAAAGTCTGATGAGCCATCTCACAAGTTCAACTGTATTTGATATAAAGGCAGATAGTTTCGAAAGAAACTGTTTGGGGCTGCATCGGTGGGAGTAACGAAATAATTTGGATATATTAACAAAGTTGAAATGGTAAATTGGCCACCGTAACGATTACAAAAGCTGACGTTTCGAACGTTAGCCCTTCGTCGGAGCGAATGTATTTGAAATATTTTCTTAACAGATGACAAGAATGAAGGGTTCAAAGTCTGTTACAATTTACCTCATTGCCATGAGAAAGACAGTACTGTGACAAATAAAATTACTCATTCCCACATGCCATTGCCCTGTTCCTTTTCAACAAATATACCTCTGCACATTCCATCTTTGTTGAGCTATTTTTGCAGCAACAGCCACATTGTTGAAAAAGCAGTAACCCATAGCAAAGTCAGTGTCAGCATGATGTCCTGGGGGCCTGATGAAATAAAAACAAACTGTGTAAAATTTGGGCAGGATGGAGGGAGGGAGGGGTTTGCAGTGGATTTTTTGGCAACAAGTTAAGTTAATTTCATGCAGAAACTGTGCATGTCTCAGCCAAATAAAAATATAAAATGATTTGGGGTTCTTAAAGTGGGTTTCCTTATATTCTCATCACTTGATTGCTGTATTGTATATTGAAAGTTTTGGGAGAAAGTACACAGTCATTTACCACTTCTACAAGTTTTAGGTTTACGCAGCTTCAAAATTTAATTTATTTATTAATATGTGATACACCATCTCATTGTGGATGTTACAAAACCCATACCACAAAATACCTCAACATGAATACCTTACAATAGCTACTGCATTTTGAACCTGTTAAGTAAGAGAAAAAAAAAGAATCATTTAATGATGGCCTGGTCAATCTTAAGTCAAAGGTAAAAACTATAAATATTGAGCCATTATTTTTTCACCTTGTTTGTCGCAACAGCTTCCACTGCAGAAAGAGTACAACCACATGCAACTCGAGCACTTTCACAAGCATGCTGTTAAAAACATGAGTAAACTTCATTCAGAAAGTCTAAGGGAATACTGATTAAAAACAATTTGTCTTTGATACATTAAATGTATGGAAAATCATCCATAAAATTTTTTACAACCTAGCTACCATACTTTACCTTCAATTTTTTTCTTTTTGGATTTTCCATTACAACATTATTGCAATAAATTAGGTGAACATCTTCTGCAAAATTAGGTGATTGATCAACTGCTGATGGCCATAATAATGCTTCCTTTGAAAGTCTAGATTACTTACTAAAGATTATTTTAATCATCATTAATATTTAATGAGTATTAACTATAATATAACATTCGGATGTCTTTGGGAGGTGCTGTCCAGTCTCTCAGGCTGGAGAGTAAATGATTGTGATATATCAATATTTTACAATATCTAGTAGGTACAAGACAACGTGACACTCAAACTTGCCATTTTTTTCATTTACTTCTATACTGTAAAATTTTACTGGAAATCATGTACTAAAACAAAATGACAGAGTACAAGTAATACATCAAGAACATATGCGGCAAGAAAAATTGTCCTCCTCCAACTTCTGAATTCTGACTATATAGTTATGCTCCTTTTCATTACATTGATAATCATTGTTTTTAAAACTTAAGAGAGCCTTTCATATCATTTCTAAACATTATATTGTGAAATATCTGGTAAACCAATCCTTACCTTACTCATGTAGACCGAGTCATAATCACAAGCCCCCATGTTATACAGTTCCTCTTTTGTCATGGTTTTAGATGATTTCATCTTGTTTACATGTTCTTTACTGTCAATGACAATGAATACTATGTATATGATGCATTTTCATAACTTGTTAAAGGGACAGGCTGCAGAGCCAATTCATACATTCAGTCACATTTGAACCAAATCAGATTGAAATTAACAAGTGTTCACATGCACAGCTGGCAGTTAGCATTTTTTGCAGCCAGCACCAGTTTGCATTCAGCTTGGATTCTCTTCAAAGTTATGTTTATTAAATTTTATTGGAAATTTTGTTTTGGGAGGAAAAAATTAAGCTATAAAATAATAATTAAAATATTCAATTATCTACTTGAGAAAGATAATATTTTATCCAAGGCATATGAAATAATTAGAGATTTAAAGATCAAAGAAATTATCATTTGACAGCATACCTGTGTTGACTTAGCAACTCTTCATCTGTAGCAAGCCGTGGCTTGAGAAAAAAATAATACGTCATACATATAATAGTAATTATTACTGATCTTAAATTAATTGGCACAGCTTCATCATAAAATTATAAATTGATTAAGGTTATATAATTATATTATACACTAAATATACTTTTGTTGGAATTGATATAAACCTATCAATTATTTGACACTTTCATAATCATTACTAAAAATTCTCAATAATCTTTATTTGCAAAGTTGCTCTGGTTAGATAATTTATATTACAGGAAAACATTGCAAGTGGTCCTGTATCAACTGAGTTCAAAATCTCTTCAGAGCCAGATTTCAGAAGGTAACTAGATTCATCTCAGTCTATTATCATTTGTAATTCAAATGTCAAATTAATTGCAGACTGCAGCAGTTTGAATGATTTCCCTAACTTAATTAACTTAAACCGCCTCCCGGTTAGCTCAATGGATAGAGCGCTGGACTGTTGTGCAGGAGGTCGAGGGTTCGAGCCCCGGCCGGACCAACACTCAAGGTCTTAAAATAAATGAGAAGAATATGCTACCTTTCTATAACATCAAGAAATGGTTAGATATTCTAGTCTTCTCGGATAGGGACGAATAAATGGAGGTCCCGTCTCCTACAGGGTTAGGGGTAGGAGACGTTAATTTCCTACGCACGCGATTACTGTGTGATGGATGTCATCCCCTGGGGTGGGATGGGCGGGTTAGGATTGATTGTAAAGCGCTGTTGATCTGTCATTGTAAATAGTGCTCTATAAGTGATAAATTGTAATTGTTGTTGTAATTAATTTAGCACTCACGTCTGGCAATAACAGTGATAAGTCAATTAACATACTTACTGGGATTTCCTGGCACCTCTCCAGGAGAAAATATTCCTTGTGTTTGTCATATGGCCGCTGTATTCGATCAGGAACCTCAGGGTGAGTTCTAATATAAAACAAATTCAATGCTTCATCCTACAATACAGTGGATTGAGAGCAGGTAGATAGATGAAGTCTACAAAACCAGGCCAGCCATACTGGAGGCAGCTGCCTATCTCGATTTCCATTGGAAAAAATAATGAAGAGTACCTTTCAATCCCTCAGATAAGATGAGCTAAACTATCCATTGTGTCTGGGGAGTGATGGTTATCCCACTGAACTCTGGGTCAAAGGCTTTAGTCTGATAATTTATAGTTTTGTCGTTGTTCAACATAACTGCATCCTAAACAATCTTCAATTTAGCTTAATCTTTCATCTGAACTTTTATTTTTGTGAACAGTGTCAAGAGGGCTGAAGCTTACTGATTGCATAAAAAGAAGGGGAGAGGCCCCATACATGCAATAACAGTATTATTCATTAACTTAAAGTAAATACATACTACACACTAGGGAAAAATCATAAAAAATTATTGGGTTACTTACACATCCCATTCATTGAAATGCTTTTTCATCCTTTCATCAAACACAATTCCAGTTCTGAAAGAGAGAATTAAAAAGGAATTTAGTGCTTGTACCATTGTCAGTCTTCAAAATGCCAGAGGTTTTGAACTGAAATGTCTAGAGTAAATTACAATATATGGGTAAGGTTACCCTTGAAAAAAAAAAAAAAAAACCAGCAAATGCTGAGAAAACAGCAACTGTTCTTGAATTAAGTAGTCATTGATAGAATTAAAAGTGAAGTAGGAGTTGTTATATGTTGAACAAGTGACTTTTTCCGATACTTAAAGGTATCAAGATCTTTTTGCACTAGTTTCACACAAGACTGTTAATTTGATCCAAGTTCATCTCCTGTTGGCCTTAAAAGTTTACTCATATAGTTCGTAGGAATCAGTAGCTCAGCCGCATGCATGATTTGCAACCTAATTGGCTCATTGTTTAATAGAGATATGATCTTTACAGGTCAGCTGTTTAAAACAATTGCAGAAAAGAAGCCTGAAAAAATTCAAGCTTTGATGAGACTTGAGCCTTTACTTCCCAGATACTACAGCTGAGCCATTTATAATGTTTTAGAAATTAAGGCTTAAGATAATAGTTATTGTACCAAATGAAAGTAACTTTTAATTCAAAATTCTAATTATTGGTCATGGTCATGGGAATGCATGTTGAGTATCTGTTTTATTACACAACTTGGGCAGTCAGAGGGCCAATCACTAAAATCAACCAATCAAAATGCTCTATTGCCGGTCAATATTCTCTAAGTATTGGACCGAGCACTGTCCCGAATGGTCCCGAATGATACCGCACTTGTGTCCCTTTGGACTTAAGTCGTATAATAAATCTCTTATTAACCAAGCTTGCTCGCGACCATACCGGAAGAATATTGACCCTTGGTCTTTTTTGTACGGACCTCGCTGTGCTTGGTCCGTACTGTCAAGACCTCGGGCCAATATTCTCCCAGACTGAGTATGGCCCTCGCGCTTGCTTAATAAGATATAATTATCACTGCAATACTTGAAGAATTATTTCTGTCAATTCCTATTAACATTAAAATTTCTATAAATAATGGCTAATAACTAACCTTTTGGCCACAACAGCTAGTTTATTCATTATCTATAGCTGCAAATTGCAAGACAAACAATAGGTAAAAAACCCTGAACACAAAATTCCAAGCTTAAGAACCTCAAACAATACATGGTCAATCTTCATACAAATAAGAGGATTGAGCTAACCGCCTCCCGGTTAGCTCAATGGATAGAGCGCTGGACTGTTGTGCGGGAGGTCAAGGGTTTGAGCCCCAGCTGGACCAACACTCAGGGTCTTAAAATAATTGAGAAGAATTCGCTACCTTTCTATAACATCAAGAAATGGTTAGATATTCTAGTCTTCTCGGATAGGGATGAATAAATGGAGGTCCCGTCTCCTGCAGGGTTGGGGTAGAAGACGTTAATTTCCCACACACAAGATTACTGTGTGATGGATGTCCTCCCCTGGGTTGGGATGGGTGGGAGGGCGGACTAGCACGAATGGTTCCTATTTTCCTTTCTAGTTCTTCCCCACTGCAAAACTTATTGCTGTGAAAATGGACTAAATTAAAAATTAAAAAATTAAATTATTATGTGTAGCCCTTTTAACAGCCCTAACATGGGTAGCCATAATTCTCCATACTGTTCTCTATAGATTTTCTATTGAGTTGACAAGGAGAATTTGTCCACCTATCGCAAGCTTGTCAGTTGATGATCATTCTCTGTAAGGAGAAATTAGATGTCAATCAATTCTTAGGGGTTAAAGAGTTAATACCCCCAGCCCCCCAGCCCTGCCCCAAACCTCGATTGGTTGTTTTCATTCTTGCTAACCACATGAATAGCACCAAACTAGGTAAAAAACATCTAGGTGAAAAACGTTATTTCCAATTAAAGCTAGGCGTCTCATCTACTATAGTGAAAATAAGTAATATCTATTAGAATAAACTAATTGATTTTACAATAAGACTTTTAGGCGCCTGTTAAAGGCGCAGCAAGGAAGGGTTTTTAACCCCCAAACGATCGTTCTAAAAATAAAACAACTCCCAGCAAATGTAGCTAATATTATATTAGCTACATGCACTTAGCTTGGTGAGAGTTATTTATTTTCAGAACGATCGTTTGAGGGTTAAAAACCTTAAATATTTAATTATTCCTGGTGTCCCCAGTTAACCACTACGTGGAGAAGACAGAAATCATTTCAGGGTCTCGTTGCAGTGCGTTATGAAGAAAAAAAAATTTGTTTACGTACCTTGTCCGCGCGCCAAGGCGATAAAGTATTGTGGTTGATCTTGTGTTATATTTATTTTCACTCCACCAAACTCACCGAAAGGCAATACAGCGAACTCGTGTGTGCAATGAAAAAAAATCTGATAACCTTACCCGCTGATTCAGGAAACGAAACAAAAAGCCTGCTTCGTAAATTGGCCGGAACGGAAAAGCCCTAGGCGGGCAAGAAATAGTAGCTTCACTAAGCACATTAGGGTCATCGGAGATTGCGTGACAAAAAGCTCCCAGCATTCCCTATCCTCTCAAATCCAACAGACAAGAAACATTAATGTCTTCGTTTCCAAACCTCAAATTATCTCTTTCTTTTTTTCCTACTAATTTTTTTTTTTACTGTTAACCCTAATCAGAAGCTTATGAGCAATTTAGGGTTAAAAGCTTAGTCCCCAATCATTTTTTATATTTTCGGAATGAGCTGAGGGGAGGCGGGGAATAATCACTGTAAGAAGTCACTATTTTGTCACGAGGATTACGAAAGGAAAGATGGCGACCAAACGAGCTAAAGTGGAGAAAGAAGAAAACCCTTCAGTTACAGTTTTTAGAGAGTATTTGAAGATAAAAACTGTTCAACCAAACCCGGACTATGGTGAGTGCATTTTGAAGAAAGGATTGTTTCCTTTTGATGTCTTGAAATCCATATAAAATGAACATAGCGAAATTTTCTTGAATGGTTCGTACCTGATCACCTCAACTTTACTGTATATTTCAGACGGCGCCGTTCTTTTCCTCAAGAGGATAGCTGAGGAACTTGATCTCGCATTTAAATGTGTAAAGGTAGATATGCGGAATTCTTTAGCCCGGAATAAGACTGAATGGTCTTAAACATGGAAAATGATTTGATTAATTACTAATAAGAGGAAAACTTGGTTACTGGACGTCTTACCTCTCTCTTAGCTCTTGTTTAAGGTAGAGGAGCACGTTGGGATTTGCGTTGTCGCGGTGTAGCTCAGTTTTTTTATCCAATGAATTAATAATCTTAATAATAATAATCTTTATTTATCGTGGAGAAACACGTACCCTGCAAGCGCAGAGCCTTTTCTTCTTTTCTTCTTCTTTTCTTCTTAACCCTCCTTTTTCCCTTTTCGATTCGAGGACGGTTAAAAAGGCTCTGTTCGCAGAGTAAGAAACACTAAGCTGAAAGCTAGTTTACAGGTTTTCTACCAAACAACTGAAACAAATAATTCAAATTGAAAATAACATTATTAAGAATCCCATCTGGCCTAAGGCAAACCAGTTGGCCATTTACAAGCATGGCCAAGGATTTGAACTTGGAGCTACTGTGAAGCAAATCCAGGTAGTGGTCAGGGCAGGACTCGAACCCGGGAGTGGCGGATTGTGAGTCTGACACGCTGACCACAGGGCCACACTGCCTTCTTCTGAAGTATGATCGGGTTATTCGGGTGAATGTTGTTTCTGCAAACCCCCTGTTGTTTCTGTGAAAACCCTATGCCATGCCGGCCTTTAATTTTTAAACTTCTAACGCCCAAAGAAGTTACCCCAGGAAAAAGGACAACAGGATCCATGTTCTGTGTTTTGCTATTGGGAATTGGGTAGTATGGTAGGATATGGCAAAACATAACCCCCTCCTCCTTCTTCCTCCTCTGAAAAGTATACTTAAAGACTAACCCCACAAGGACCTCACCAGTGTGGTTCCATTCCAGCTGTATTTTGACCTTTTGTTTATGCTAAGAGTTTGATGCGAAATCCATTATTAGTTGGGTGATTTTGATTTTGACTTTGATTTGTCTGCTAGAATGCCGAGTCAGGTAAAGTTGTGGCTGTTGTCATTACTTGGAAAGGAAAACAACCCGATTTACCATCCATCATGTTAAACAGTCACATGGATGTAGTTCCAGTATTTCCAGTAAGTTCCCCAAAAGATGTATGATTTTATAGAATAACTGAGATACTACATGCAAGCTCTTCTTGGTCTTATGGCATGTTGAGAAGAGTTTGTGATTTAACATCACTTTTTCTGGTGTTTGCAAAGTTTCATCTCAATTATCTTACTTCTTGATAGATACACAAACCTGCAACACTGTTGAAGGATGACCTTCCCCCCCTCCCCACTTTGCTTGTGTTAGATGAGGCTACATGGGCATAAAGGAAATCCTCTTTTAATTTCCTGTTTATTCCTAGTAGCCTGCATGGCAAAATTTTGACAAGCAAGTGCTCAGTACAGCCATCTTTGATTTTTATAGTAATGTAGTAGAAAGGTGGGGAGAGAAATGTATCGATAGGGTCAATCACTGTCAAAAGAAAGGAGAGGGGGTGTGGTAGGGCCTTTCCCCTGCCATCTCCCCCCCCCACCCTCTCCTCCCTCTTCATGCCCTTCACAACCCAGTCTAATTCTAATTCTAAATCAAACATAGCTGGTCAAATAAATGATTACAAGTCTGTAACATTGAATTAGGCCCTTATAAGATGCCTGTATTGCAGGCTATATTCTTAGAAATGGGTACTACTTTGTGAATAAGTAATTGGTAGATATTCTTGTGATGGGCGGGTAAAATGGGGAAAAATAATAAAAGGGGCCAGAACTCACTACTTTTAGTTGGTTGATCATAATTTTATTTGATATCTCATCATAGGAAAACTGGACATATGATCCCTTCTCTGCCCACAAGACTGAAAATGGTGATATTTTTGCCCGTGGAAGTCAGGTTTGGAATCATGGCTTGTTGTTAATGCTTAACGGAAATCAGAAATCAGATCTACAGTAATTATAATTCTGAATTGTGTTATTTACAATATAAGTAAAAGCCTAATTTTTTCTTCTCTTATTTCCTAGGATATGAAATGTGTTGGCATCCAGTAAGTAAATAAAGATTGTTAGTTTACGTTGTTTGATGACTGTATCTTACCTGCATGTATAACCACAGTTAAACCTGCATGAAGCAGCTCCATAAACCTCTATTAATCAGTTGTGATTACCCTTTATTGAATACCAATGGCCTGTTTGTAGTGTTCTTCACCTGTATTGAATGGTCACTTAAAAGCGAACCATTCAAATAAAACTAAGAATCATCTTTCAAGTAAAATCTAATCTATGTTTATCTCTCAAAATCAATGTTAGTAGTATTTTTGAGTGAATTCCTGTACATCAAGAGGTCAATTGTGACATAAAATGGCTTTTTTAAATTGTTTTTTATGTTACCCCTTCTCTATGGATCCTGTATTTAGCAGTCAACCTAGCTATAATATTAAGTGGTCACTCCACCATTACCCTTGAGTGACTGCTTATTAATTAATACAGGTATGAAAGTACTGTGGATATGCTGTAGATAGCCAAAATAAACCATGCACTATGGTTATGGCTTAGATTATTTCCTTATTAATGTGTATTAGTTTCCAAATGTGCCAAGAATTGACTTTTATGCCACAGAAGGGAAATTAGTTCTCATAAAGTCACAAGCTTCTTGATTTAAGGAAGCCTTCTACTCAATGAGTTACCTAATAAAATTTTTGTTTGTTTGTTTGTTTTTTTGTTTAATAATAGGTACATTGAAGCAATAAGAAAGCTTCAGTCACAGCAGTTCACCCCATGTAGGACTTTTCATGTTACATTT
This sequence comes from Stylophora pistillata, assembly GCF_964205215.1. Lineage (NCBI taxonomy): Eukaryota > Metazoa > Cnidaria > Anthozoa > Scleractinia > Pocilloporidae > Stylophora > Stylophora pistillata. The sequence continues at coordinate 27,898,682 of NC_142527.1, read as the reverse complement.
GTTCCAGGTATATCCCCTTCTTTTAAGTTCCATTTATTTACACACTTTTCAAAAGCAAGTAATAAATTTACATAACATTTGTTGAAAACATTACTCTTTTCCTCCCACTTTTGCATTGCTAATGATTTAGATGAAGAGATTGGTGGAATGGATGGAATGAAAAAATTTGTGGAAATGGATTATTTTAAATCCCTCAATGTCGGTTTTGCTTTGGATGAAGGTATGCAAAATTCAGTGATTGTCTCTGTCATAGCAGAGATTTCAATCAAATGGCAGTTACATGTACTGACATTATTTCTATTTGTAATCTTGTTATAATTTGATTTTTGCCCTAAGGGCTTGCAAACCCAACAGATGCATTCACAGTATTTTATGGGGAGAGATCTGTATGGTGTAAGTGTCTTTTCCATTTTGTCTTTGAATTGCTGATGATTATATCCACTGAATCATTTCATAGTTATTAAAGATATGTAAGTTGCAAGGTTTATATCATGACATTTGCCACCTCACATGCTTGAACTATTGAACTATGAGATGTCCCAGAATAGAGGTACCTATCCCACTCGGCCTGCATTACAGTCTTCGTCATTTCATTTTGCCATCTGGGGTGGGAAAACTTTGAGCTGAGTTGTAGTCAGAGGAAGAAATGACAGAGGTGAATGCAAACCAAAAGATTTAGAGGATAATAAGGAGGAAAGAACAGTGTACCATAGCCCTTCAACTCCCGAGATTTGATTCTTAATTCTCCCCTCTAGCTGGTAGATATTTCCTTGTAAATGAGTCACAAGAATTTGGCATTAGATCAACTTGAAGATAAAAAATTCTACCTGATGAGTTTGAGTATTCTCATTACATGTTTGTTTAATAATGTATGTTGAATAGTGTGGTGAGAAGTTACATTCTCTGTTAATCACTTCTGCAAGTTAAAGGCCAGGGATAAAACATCTGAGCTCAGCAGGAGAGTTTTCCTTGTCTTTCCTCTCCCTTTACAGGGTCTTTGTTTTTTAATTTTTGTTGTTGCTTTCATGGCATGATTTAACACTACTGAATCTTGGTTCATACATTCAAACCTTGATTATGTGGATTTTTTGATTATCTGAATTTTTAAATTATCTGAACTCTGGATAATCTGCAATATTCAGCGCATGATCCCCATGAGTCCAGATAATCGAGGTTCAAATGTACTGATAGGCTCCAGCTTCGCTTGCTCACCTAAAATGAAATGGAAAAAATAAAGCTACACAAGCTACATTTCATTCTAAAGTAAGCACACTCCACACTAGATAATGTTTAATTTTCAGCAATAGAGTGTAATTAGATATTGAATATTGTGTTATGTACACTAAACAGGGTTAAAAGTAATTTGCAAAGGTCCTCCTGGCCATGGTTCCAGATTTGTGGAGGGTACAGTTGGAGAAAAGATGGTGAGTACTTTCAAGGATTAAAATTGTTTTAGACTGAATTCTAAGGAAACTTTCAGATTCATGTACCATAAGGATTATTTTCTCCTTTATTGCTCCCTGGGCTGTCTTTACATAGTATACAGAGAAATACCAAATATCGTTGGCTTTTCGTTGTGCTCAAGCACTGCAGTAAAGAAATTGTAAGCAACAGAATATGGTTACATCTTGGAAAGACTTTGCACCTCAGCTAGTATTTCAAGCTTGAAAAATTTAAGGAATTTTGCAAATGAATGTAATGAACACTTAATGAATACTTAAGAAAACATGTGCAGAAACTAAGAAAAGTAGAGATACTTTTCTTAGTTTCTGCACATGTTTTCTTAAGTATTGGATTTTTTAGAAAAAAAAAATAGCCTCAACAAAAATCCAAACCAAACAATTCACTGATAAATTGCATTTGGTTTTCCATCCTGAATTACAGTGCAAGATTGTACAGTCCTTTATGTCTTTTAGAGAAGAACAAAAGAAAAGGTATGAAATCTCACCCAGATATCAACTTACTGAAGAAGCATTTAATGTAACTGCTTATTGTTTGAAATGGAGGTGGTTTCTAAGATCTTAAAATTTTTATTTACCATCGTGACTGATTAAGAACTGTTCCCCAAAATACATACTGCATCTTAGAGAAAAAATGCTGATAAGCATTGTCCCTAGATAAGCTTAGCACCAAAGAATAGATACTTTAGAGAGTTTTGGACTAAAGTGTGAATATGGTGTAACATTGTGATTATCTGAAACACACGATGGAAGCAGCATGTAGAATACCTCAGTAGTGTAAAACTGTGCTGCAATAAGTTGCTACCTCTGAGAGAAGTGTTCATGAAAAGATAAAAAATTTGTTTTATTTCTTAATTGCTATTCAACTTTGAAAGCTTAATGTCAAAAAGAATAGTGAAGTTTGATGATTTTAAGTAATTGTTTTTTTGTTTTAAGTTGTTTGTGGAGTTGAAAGGGAGTTGAAACTATCTAAAATTTGTTCAGGTTGAGCTCCAATCCTGATCTTAGGCTTGGTGATGTAACTACAGTGAACTGGACAATCACAGAGGTAAATGACTTGAACTTTCTCTTTATTAAAAAATGTTTCAATAGAACTGTATAGCAATATTGTCTTGTGCTCATTTTTAAAGCAGGGGGGGCATCCAGATCTGTTTGTTGTTTTAAAATTGAAATTATAATCAACAAAATATGTGCATTTTTCTTTTTAAGGGTGGAGTGCAAGCTAATGTCATTCCAGCAGAAATGTCAGCAGGTAAGGTCAAACGAGTATTAACCCCTCGCACCTTAAGATTGATAAGCATCTAATTTCTTCCACCAGTGTCACCCTCCCTTGAATCAAACATTGAGGCCCTGGGAATAAAAGAAATGATCAAATCTCAACAAGCTCTTGATTGTTAGAGATTGGTTCATTGGTTCATTTATTTCACACTATTTACATAAAATTAAGATAGATAGAAAAGTAATGTTGCAACAAATGATTACAGAATAAAATAAATAAAGTACAGATTATAAGAATATGTGTGGTGGCCAAAGTAGCAAAGGCTTTCTAGTTGGCCACCACCTACTTTTAGATAAATAAAGAAATAGTACTGAGCTGGGATTAATGTGCAAGAAAGAATTACTGGTATAAATTTAAGGTATGTTAGGGATATATTGAACCAGGCAAGATTCTATATAGGAAAAGCTTAATAAGAGAGGAACAGACACACACACAGACAAACAAACCAAATTCTTCCAAGGAGTACCACAGGAAATCTATAGAGAAGAGAAGGGAGAACTTGCATACTGATGGTAAGGTGTTAAAGACCTGGAAGTTGTGGCTCTTGATAGCTCCAAAATTTGCACCATTACAATTGCCACCTCTATTCATAGACTATGAATTCTGTGTTTTGGTGTCCTGTCGAGCTGCATACATCAATTTTGTTTTACCATTCTGAAAGCAATTTTCCATTTAAATGTCAAGAAAAGTTCATAATTGCATGATGTTGTTTCTCTACTTTGCGCTTTTTCATTGTTTCCTGAAACTTACTTTAAAACACGTAACCAATCAGATGCAAAACTGAAATAAACCTGTGTCCTCAGGTCACATCAATAGCCCTTTCCGAATTACACTTGGCCTCATTTTCAAAACGAGTCCTGGTGCTCATCCTTTCATATGATTATAAGTTTTCATTCACATGCAAATTAAACTCATTTTCACAAGAATGGTCGAGCACCAGGCCTCGTTTTGAAAAAGAGGCCAAGGGTAATTCGGAAATGGGCTATTTTCCTACCCTTGAGGGTGATAACTTTGAGTTCTCACCTTCTCTGAGGCATATGGCAGCAACGATCTCTTTCTATTCAGCCCTGTTTAGAGCGAGTTTTAAATTGTAATCATATCCAATTTGTTTCTTCCTTGACCAGTGTTTGACATTAGAGTCACCCCAACTATGGACGCCGTGGTATAGTATTTAGTTAATCTCATTATGGTTTCAATTTATCGCTTGTAGACTGTGTTATTGTAATTAAATTGATACATTTTCATCTGTCTTTTAGGAACTCGAGAACAAAATAAAGCTGTGGTGTGATGAAGCTGGAGAAGAAGTGTCTTATGAATTTTTACAGGTGCAAGGCTGAAAGGATATAACAGAGTCATTGGTCACTTCCCTTCAGTAGGGGTGGGGTGGTATGGGTCCATACTTGGCTAATAACTTACACGCATTTGGTGATGAACAGTAACTTTTTCTCGGTGCCAAAGATATGCAATGGAAGAACTCCTCCCCTCTCTTCTAGTTGCGTCCTTATTTTACCGTGGAAGAAGCGTAATATTATTTAGTACTCAATCCAACATTTGTAAAATGAAATGTTACTGTTCTTCCCTCTTTCAGAGAGGAAATAGTTGCCAATTAACACCGACTACTGTGGATGACCCATGGTGGAAAGCCTTCAGTACCACTTGCAAGAAAATGTTAGTTTTCAACCACGCTTTACGGCGTTTTGTTGAAGAACTGATAAACGTTACGATCTTTAAATTTGCAGAGGCAAATTGAAGAAAAGGAACGAAAAAATTCGCTACAAGTTAGGAGAGTATGATATTAGAAATACATTCGCTTTCATGGGCTCGTTTTGCGCCCCACTCTCGAGTCCGGTCTTTTTCGTTCCTACCCAAGAAGAAGGAGTGCGGGCTCTGATTCTCGAACAGCGGCTGATAATCGAGCCTATCGCCCTCAGTGTTATACTTCCTGGCCTTTTCGTGACTCCTCTGGGCTTCAGACCAACTGGTCCGGCTTCGACTGGTCCATGCCCAGGTTATTGTAATGTGTTCTTGGGCGAAACTCTTTACCTTCACTGTGTATCTCTCTACCCGAGATTATTTAGAGTCACCAACAAATTGTCAGGAAAACATGACCAAATGCTATCGGTGGAAGTGAGGGAAAGGGGAGTGGGAAACCCTAGTGGAGACAGCAGCCAGTCCAGAGAGGAATAGCGTCATTCTTAGTCACATCACGCATAAAACTAGAACTGGGATAAACAAGTAGGCTGTGCTTCAATTCTCATAGGCTTACTTACCTTTCGCCTCTTTTTCAGTAGCACCACTGTGAGGTGCTATCGCTGGGTGCAAACTTTCGCCCTGCAGTAGAATGCAATTATTCTCTTAATTATTTCAATTTATTTATTTATTTTCTTTCTCAGGAACATGAAAATAGAGAAAGAGATTTTTCCTGCTGGAACAGATAGCCGCTTTTTACGAGAGGTACAGTTCTTAAACCAGCAAGGAAAACTTTAGAATAACGTTTATCCACTCTTATGGACTTACTGCGAAAGTTTAACACCAAACTTTGATAAAAAGGAAATGAAGCTCTTGATTGTCAAAAAATTGTCCTCGTCAGCACCCTAGGAAATGTATAGTGAGCCGTATGGGGAAAATGCAGACTGACGTTGAGATGTAAAGTATTAATTTCTTCATCGTCATCATTGACATCGACAGTCACTCCCGCTGACTCTGACTTCTACATTGACAGTGACGCTGAGTGAAAATGACTTTGACCGTTTTGACATGACATCGACTTTCGTATTGACTCATGTTGTAACATTTAAAGTGACACTATATTATACTTCAGTTGCCATGGGTAATAACATGTTTTTAGATCTTGTTTGCTCACTGATTTTATTCTTCTTCCCTACAGTTGGGTCTTCCCGCCATCGGTTTCTCACCGATGAACAACACACCGATTCTTCTTCATGACCATGACGAATTCCTCAACGAGAAAGTTTTCCTGCACGGAATAGAAATCTATTGCGAGTTGTTAACAGCTTTGACAAATGTGCAGCCATTTTGAACGAGAAGAGTACAAAATAAAGATAAAGATATGATATCGCGGCGATTCGTGTGAAAGGAAAGAAAACCTGCATATCGGAAAAACTACAATAGAAATCTACATACATATCATGAATTAAAAAGTGTGTCATTACAATATCAACCTATTTACAAAGGTGTTCATAAAGCGCTGTGTTTTAATTTCGGGCGTGCGCAGCCTTTTTTCCTTAGATTGTGTACATATGTCTCCTGGACAGGAATGATGTCTTTCAGGGGGTGGCAATCCGTTGATTTTAATTTCTTCAAAATGTTTCGGTCTTGTTTGTTTCAAAGGTTCTTGATAAAAACTGTAAATGAGATAAAACAGCGTTTATGACATCGGTCTAAAAAATTTCGTACAACCGTAAGATCGGACTCGGATGCCCTTCAGACTGAAAGCGCATAGCTAAAATTAGGCAAAACATTGGATGTAAAAAGATGATCAATCTCTGCCTGAGAGTAATGTTCCTTTCTCAATGTTCGTAGGACGTGTAAACACTTGTTTGCTTTGACAAGTTTAGTTCTTACATGCTCATCAAATTTTCTGTCACTCTGTAAAGTTACTCCTGGTAAAACGAAGCTATTACATTGGGGAATATTATTAATTGGAGAGTAGAGTAGATTATGATTTTTCTTTCTAACGACCAGCTCTTTACATTTGCAAGGGTTGCAGACCATTCTATTGTCTTTACACCATGTTAAGAACTGTCCTACTAAGTCGGCAGACGGGTCACTATTCCCAGTGATAGGCGAGAGAATAGTGGAATCATCGGCATATTTAAAAAGCACTTCTAGGGCAACCATTAAAAAAAATCTCCAAATCATTCAAAAATATATTAAAAAGATACGGACTGCTTACACTACCTTGTGTGGCTCCTCTATTAACAGATTTCCACTGCCCTCAAAATTTATAACTAACAACACGTTGTCTTGCATAGAGGAAACTATGATACCAATTGATAATGCACGGATTTAGAGGTAGCTGTTTCAGTTTGGCAGACAAAACAGCATGGTTCACAAAATCGAAAGCCTTACTCAGTGAAGTCCATCGTAAAAATTCGCACTGCGCTACAGTCACTACTATCTAAATACTTGTATGTCTGGTGCTGGATAGCGAGCAAGGCATTTGTGCAACTACCCGCCTGTCTGTATGCAAATTGGGTGTGGCTCAGGTTGTTCTCAATGACTGACTATGCTTGTGTACGATACACGACCTTCTCGAACAACCGCGCAATAACGGGAGTAACACTTTAATACCACGGTAGTCTGAGTACTCTATAGCCATGTTCACTTTGGGGAGAGGATTAACATTTGCCCTCTTCCAGGAGTCTGGCCATGTATGAGTAGACAGCGACAGATTCCAAACGTGAGTGACGATTGGTGTGAGTCAGGACAGTCTTTCCAGATCCAGCACGGGAGGTCGTTTGGTCCCGTTGCCGTTTTCTTTGCATGAACTAAGGTATTCCAAACACACCGCTCAGATATTTTCGGGGGCTTTACAATGTCCGGGATATCTATATCACTAGGTCTAACGTAAGTGTCATCATAGCACAGGTTGGCGAAGTAGTCGTTCAGACTTACTAGAGAGTTCTTGTCCAAATCTATCAACTACATGAACAGACAGAAAACGCATGCGCTGTAAGTACCTCTCGTTATCCCATACAAAGCCTTAGAAAACTTAGTGTGGGACAACAGGAGGTACTTACAGTGCACGCATTTTCCGTCCTGTCATGACCTGCGACGCTGCGATAGGGCGTCCACGCCCTTCCACCACTCACCGCTCCCAATGACAGAAGGTTTTCTTATGTTCTCGGTTATCAGCTCAGAAGTGCGCTTATTAAATAAAGACAGACGTTCCTTGTTGTTTAAAGATATACGGGACTTAGTCCTCAGCATACACTTGACAAATGGGGACATCCAAACTGGGTCACGCGATGACATGCGTCCAGATTTTTGCGGCATCCACTTAATCATCACTGCAATAATCTTCCAAGACGCTGTCTGAAAAACATGTTTGTCTGTTGACTGTCCTTTCATTGAGGCAACAACGAAAGTCGTAAAACTTCTGAAGAGCAACGGGAGAATCTGAAGGACTTCGCACCTACCCTTCCCCAAACTTAACAACTGTCAACCGATAGGTATAGCAAGTTAGGGCTAATATTGTGGGTCAGGTTAGGGTTAGGTGCGCAGTTGCTCGGATACTAGTGACATCGATCCGAGAAAATTATCTTTCAAACCATTATCTCAGATGCTTTGGGAAAAAAAAAAAACTACGCTTTTCACTTCACTGATTTTAGATTTGCTTCACTGTCGACTATATAATAAAGGGGGGAAGTTTCTGAAGAGACTGTTGTAAGTTGGCCAACGTAAAGAATTTCAAAGCTGACGTTTCGAGCGTTAGCCCTTTTGTCAGAGCGAAGACGACATACGCGCAGTGCGAAAGTACGACACACACACACACACTCACACCCACAACTCACAGTGCCTATTTTAATCCGACAAAAGGATTATTCAAAACTAACCTTGACTGTTAACCGCCTGGTTTACCATCTGTTCATCAACTAGCAGTAAACAAGGGCGTTCCTTTGATTTTTTAAAAAAAAAACTGTTCAGACAGGTACGAATCCCCCGTATGCGAGTGTCTTTACGTGGGGTAGCCTTAACCATTGTTTTAAACTATATAACAACGGTCTCGTATTTACGGAGCAAAAAATTGCAAATGGAGTATATCTAGTGAAACAAACCACGCGGATCTTTCTATTTTTGACGTGTGCAATTTTCTTAGAGAAGAGTTGAAAGTTTTTTAGTTTATTGAGTGGCGGTTTGTTTAACGGTCGTTGTCGTTTACCGTGAGTTTACAGTTTTCCGTGGTGGTATAAACGTGTTTGTTTTGATTTTCCGTTTCGCTTCCGAACACTATCACTTGACATCTGAAACCAATGCTTTCACCCTCGAGAGGCTGGATATCGCTGAAAATCGTGAACTCGTGGGCCATTTTCGGTTTTTGAACATTCTCGTCCCCAGAGCCTTCACTTTCTTAGAGAAGCGTAGTACTGAAGGGATTCGAATGTCATGTTTGAATCCTACTTCCGGAAAACGGCTGCCAGTTTTAGAAATCTCTCTTTCTCTTTTTTCCATTTTTTAATCATCCAGGAATTTCGTAAACTTCCTGAGTTGTTTAGTGGAGCGAAAAATTGTGACCTTGATATGTTATACAGACAGTAGAAATTTCTACAAGCGTCCAGAACAGTACGAAAGTTGATTCTTGTAGAATCATCCTCCTGCACTAGTCCTTGCTTAATTTAGATAATAGTGTAATTTGCCAGGAATAGTGTAATTGTGTAATTTTCCCAAAATTAGGTTGTCTCGGAAGGTTCTCGAATTTGTTTTGACACTATATAAATTGAGCAACTTTTGTTAGCTCAACAATTCAAAACCACCCGCCGTCTCGGTGCGTGTTTTTTTTACTACGAAGCAAGACCAGCGTGGACTTTATCATTCTGTGTTAGTACCTGAAGGGTGAGCTCATGACTGTTTCCTACGATTATTTTCAGATATTTATTGAATTCACTGAGAATAATTTATTGGAATCAGTTGACTGGTAATCTTTTACTTGAGGTACACCCATGCACAAAATAAAATTGATATTTTTCATTTCAAATATTATCCAAAGCTCATGAGAAACTTATCTTGAAGTATTTTAAACTGAATGACGCGCACATTTGGTCTTTGATTAATAATATTTCCGGTTTTTCGAAGAACTGCACGTAGAACCGAAAGATCTAGAATTTTCTAGAAAGATAGCGAGGAGCTGGGTATGAATATGACGTCATATTTCCTTTTATGGCATGTCATGGCCGATCAGTGACAACCGGCTTACTTTCAACGTGAACGGCCACGTGAATTTCGTCTTATTCAAGAGTATCGTGGTGCGCTTGGGTTAATTGAGCGAATTTTTCACTACCAAGGTCCTTACTCTCTGCAGAAGAAAAATGTCTGTTGTTGGGTTTGATGTGGGAAATGAGTCATGTTATATTGCCGTAGCCCGCGGAGGAGGCATCGAGACCATCGCGAACGAGTTCAGCGACAGATGCACACCGTAAGTACATAAATCAGCTTATAAATCATTGAAGAAATCTGAAGAATAGTCCCTTTTTCCTTTACGTACTTTTGTATCGAATTATTACTGGTTTGTATTCAAAGTATGCTTATAAACTGTAGTAATGATACGCTCCTTTTTCTTTAAAATGGCGTGAGGGTTAGTATGGTGTGAACGAAACTTAACCTTTGTACATGTACTTTTAAAACTTGCGAACTTCTTTCTACCCTACAGAAGTGTGGTCTCGCTCGGAGAGTCCTTGAGGAGTATTGGTGTCGAAGGGAAAAATCAGGTAAAGTTGTAATTTTTCTGTTTCGTTTGTGAATCAATTGGTCAAATTTAGTCGTAGCTCTTTTTCTTAGCAAAGAAATCGTAATATATTTTTAAACTCACAATACCATGTGAATTTTGCAGATGATATTCAACTTGAAAAATACTGTGAGCCAGTTCAAGCGGCTTATCGGTAGGAAATTCAGTGATCCTGTCGTCGAAGATGAAAAGAAAAGACTACCTTGCCAACTTGTGGAAAGACAGGGAGATTGCATCGGCGTGAAGGTAAGATTTTCAAGCTTCCAAAAATTTCTCTTTTTTATTTGAGATGTTCACTGGCTATCGTTTCGTAGTTTTCGTAGGATTATATTTTTCGTATTCTTTAAGAGGATTAACTTTTTCCACATGATAATGAGATGTTCAATCAATGTTTGAATTCGATATTTCACACGCAATACACATGTAATAGATTTCTTGTGGATTTAGCATAAATGAAGAATGTCGTAGACCTCGGTAAGATCATGCAGCAGTGGTAGCAATGCTTGGATTTGTTTCAAGTTGTGCCTGACAAAAAAAAAATTTCAGTATTGTGGCGAGAAATGTTTTCTGATAGATTGATTTGAGCTGTGACTTTTGAATATATGTTTAAATGACCCAAGAAAATATCAGTTTACCTGGTTGCACCATTCAAATGCACTGTTAGATAAATGCATCAATGTCGCATTCAGAAATGTTTTCACTTCAACTCTCAGACACTAATTTGCTCATCTTGAAGTTCCTTAGTAAGACAGAAAAAAACGTTTCTGAGGAAAACATTTCACTAGAAATGAAATTCTCAGAAAACGAGAGTTTCTGAATTGTTTTCTCTTGTTGCAGCTGCATTATCAGGGGAATGAGGAAGTATTTTCACCAGAACAGATTATGGCCATGCTCTTGACAAAGCTGAAGACCATTTCTGAGAAAGAACTGTCCACTAAAGTTACGGACTGTGTTGTTTCTGTAAGTGCTTAGAATATTGTTTCAAATTTTTTCCTATGTAGTACTAAGATGTAACTTTAATTTTTTCATCATGATACATTTGGGAACGAAGAAAATGAAATTGAAACCTAGAATGAAACTGAATTGTTACAAGGGTGTTAACTTGAGTATAATAAGTTGCTTGGTTTCATTCCCTCTGTAGGTGATTATGCAGAATTAACAAGTGTTGTATAAGCCACAATACTTGTTGCCATGTTGTGGGCCATGCTAAAATACCAAGAACTTACCGTATTTATCTGTGTATAAGTCAATCTTTTATGACCAAAAAATCAGCCGAAAGAATCACCCTTGACTTGTACATGGATCATATATAAAGACCTGACCCAAGTAATCCAAGAAATTAGCAAAACAATTGCCTGAAGTCTGTTAGGAAAACCAGTTCTAATCGTGTTCAAGTTTCATCAGTTTTCAGCGCGTTCCTCATTGACAAAAAAGTTTGAAATAATGGATTTTACGTGGCTTAAACAGAAACCTACTGGAGCCGATTTCAATTGTATCTTCTGATCTGTAGAGTAGACATTTTGCCTTACAGCTTTCCTGCTTTTCACTGTCCTGAATTCTTGTTTTCATGGAACAATTGCAGTAGCTTTGTGACCTGGCAAGTGCTGGCAAGTTTTCCAAGATGGTGGTGTTTTCATCAAGTGATCCTTTGAAGGTCTTTGGTGTTCCTTTGGTCCACTAAATCTTTCAAACTCAACATTGAGATAAAGGTTACTTAAATGCATGACAATTTCATTTTCAAAGTGATTTACAAAATATGGTAAATCAGTTCTCCAGTAAATCAAGGTGCTCGTATCTGCTTAAATCATGAATCATGGTGTTGTAAACAAGTGCCACTAAACTTCACAACACACGGTTACATTTTGCTCTGCAGTTTTTTTTTTAATTTGCCATGTTTTCAATTCATAAATAAGAGATCGACCATTTGGGAAATTTCTATCAGTCTGAATTTTTCTTTAATTAGAAATGATGAAAATTCCAATTTTTTTTACCTTGAAAATGGGGGGATCGACTTATACACAGGTTCGACTTATACACAGATAAATATGGTAACAGACTACAAATTTTTTAATTTTTGTAGAGAAAGAAATCAAATAAATGGAAATCATATTAGAGGGCACAAACATGACATAAGGCTGAGCAGATTATTGTTAAGAACTGCAAATAGTTCAAGTGAAAATTCCATGACCTTGGTACTACCGCTGGCAGATGTCAACCCTTTAACAACCAGGAGTGATTAGGACAGAATTTCTCCGTACAATATCAAAATGAAATCAAGCAGACAAATAATGTGAAAGAAAAAAAAAAAGAAAAATATCCCTCAGTGGATTATTAGTTGATCCAATACCAAATCATCTGAAGTACATGATACATTGAAACAATTGTTTAGCAGACGTTATGGAGAATTGCTATTGAGATATTGGGAATGAAAGATTTAAGTGTCCAGGGGCCCGTTTCTGGAAAGTCCCAGTAACTTAATGGGCCCAAAGCCATATTTTATAATCAAAAGTTAATCAATCGAGAAGCAGGCTCTGACACCCTATCCAGTCCATTTCGTTTCTTTAGCTGCTAGTTTTATCAAATAGTATTCAAAACTTTTGAAACCCCTTCATTGAATGAAAACAAAACAGCTTTACAGGCTTATTAAGATACAGGGACCTTCAAGAAATGGGCCCCAGGAACTTGTCCAGACAGTAGCAGTTATCCCTCTGTTGTTTAGACCATAAAGGGTACACAGATGGGGTTTTTATAAAGAAATTTGGCTAAAATTGGCAATTCAGGCTGCTATACACCAATACATGTATGTTGGCACAATTGCATTAAAGGATATCAAGTCAGTACCCTGTAGCAGAATTTCAAATGTTCAATTTTTGACAGGTTCCCTGCTATTATACAGACAGACAAAGGAGAGCAATGTTGGACTCAGTCTCCATGGCTGGACTGAACTGCCTCAGACTTATGAATGACACCACTGCAGGTAAATTTAAAAGAAGCAAAAGAAAAATTCTCCTTGTTGGTCTCCAAATGTTTCTTGTTATGTTTACTGTGAGAATTTATCAAATATCAGCTCGACTGATATTTACTTAATGCTAAATGTGGAGATATTGGGAAGTGAAATTTAGTCTTCATCACCAAACTCTGGTGACTTTTTAATCCTAAACCCATAAGAGTAGCCAGCTTCTGATCTCTCCTTTAAGCATTTGTGGGAAGCAGGGATGGTGCAGTGCAGATATTGCCTGCCTCCCACCACTGTGACCCAGGTTTGATTCCTGGACCTGGCATCATAGGTGGGTTGAGGTTGTTGTTGGTTCTGGTCCTTGTTCCCTGAGTATTTCTCCACATCCTCCAGTTTTCCTTCCTTTGCTTTTGCATTCGTTCCAATTCAATCTGGAGTCAAGTGCTTTTTAACATGAGCCACCAGCTTGGAAGATTGGGCAACCACTTTCTACATTATTGACCTTCAATATATTATTATTCATTTATTATAACCCTTGGTTCAAATTCTTAGGTCGTGAGAGAAAAGAAAATGATCACCAATTTCAGAATCTCCTGACTGTTAATCAAATTCTCCTTGTCATTGCCACATGAAATGTAAAGAGATCTGTATGGAGAATAACAGTACTGATCTTAGGGTCTAGAGGGGTTAACCCTTTTTTCCCTCAGGAAAGACAGAAATATTACCTTCTCTTTCCAATCGCTACAATTTTTGTTCCTTTTTATTCTCTTTTCCAGTTGCCTTGGCTTATGGTATCTACAAACAGGATCTACCGACTGATAAACCTAGAAATGTGGTGTTTGTTGATATGGGTCACTCCTCAGTTCAGGTTTCTGCCTGTGCATTCTTAAAAGGACAACTCAAGGTTTGTTGCATCTTGGCACAAAGGGTTTTGTATCTTACACCTCATTATGTGATGATGTCAACCTTTATTCCAGACTAATAATGTACAATACAACTTAATAGTTCTTTTGCGTGAAAAATGTACTGGTTTTTATCTGTTGTGATGAAAACTCTGATTTT